>NW_011889280.1:221046-222886 GCF_000151845.1 Pteropus vampyrus | reverse complement strand
GGGCGTGGAGGAGGACGCGGTCCGGCCCACGGGACGCTTACAGGTCAAGGTGCCACGTGAGAAGGGGAGGAGGGAAAGGTCGGGCCCCCCAGACTGCCGGGCACCTCGCGTCTGCCGGGCATATGGCCGGGCTCCGGGTGAGAAAACAGAGTGGAGCGACACAATCGCTGTAGCAGAGCGGTGGTCACTCAGGCGGGGTCGGGGAGGGCCCCCTGATAAGCGAAGTTGGAGCCAGAGCGGGAGGAGCCCAGGGGATAGGCCACGGGGGGTCAGCAGGGGAGCATTGTAGGCACAGACCAATGCAGTGTGAGGGCAGGAAGGGCCACCAGAAGGGCCACGCGGGGAGCCAGGAGGCCAGGGGGCAGGCGAGGACCTCGGAGGCCACTGCGAGGGCCGTGGCTGTGGCTTAAACCAAGGCGAGGGGCAATGAGGAGAAGAGTGAGGGGTTCAGGGGAGCTTTAGGAAGCCTGGCCCCAAGGACGGTGGCCAGGAACCAAGTGGAGGGGCCAGCAGGCGACCAGCACCAGGGGAGGGCCTGTCTCTGCAGGGCAGGGGCGAGAGGGGGCTGGAGACGCCCCCCGCAGCCCCGCTGCGCCCGAGGCTGGATCTGGGTAACCAGGAGACCTGGGGTTTGCGTCAGCAAAGCCACCAGGGGGTGGAACTAATTGCCTGCCACCCACTAATAGCCTGTTTGCATCTCACACGCAGGCGAGAGCCTGTAAAGGAACGGGGCTCGCTCCACGGGCTTCGCGGTTCCCTCGCCCCCACTCCGTGCCCAGCTGTCTCCCGCGCTGCCCAGCACGGTGGCTGGGTCCTTTCCACAGTGCGTCTCACCCAGAGGTGCCATCCTGTGCGCCAGACCCTGGAGGTCGCCCACGGCACGGCCGCGGGCTGCTGGCCCAGTGTTCACTCCCTCCGCCACAGCCCCCAGTGGGACCGATTCGCCCCAAGTTCCCCAAACCTCAAACCGGGCCTGTCCCAAACACAGACGTGACGACAAACAGAAAACCACAGACGACAGTTTGAAATGCTCTCAGGGCCCCACTCTGTGCCTCTGCAATCTGTGGGGGTGGGAGCCCCGCCGTACGGAAGGTGCACTGCACCCCCAGACAGGCCTCCACTCAGACACAGGGCAAGGCCAGGCTGCCCATGACGCCCGTCCACTCTGGACGCCGGTCCGCCCACGCCGGCCCCGTGAGCTGCACTCCCCACCGCTGATCTGCGTCCTGAGCAGCTGAATAAGGGACAATTGTCTTTTCTCCCTGCTTTTTTTAAAAAAAAATAATAAAGACATTAAAAAGAACTGAGCTGCTATTTTAAAAAAATAGTGAAGACTAAATGTCCCGAGCCCAGCGTAAAGCCCACTTAAGAACGCTTAGGGACAAATAATTGCTGCCTTTTCTCAGGTTCAAGACCTTCGAGAATACAGAATTCAGTCCCCGTAACAACCTGAGTTACAGGCCCCGGAGGCCCCGCAGCTCCGGGCCCAGCTCCGGGCTGTCTGGCTCCCGAGGCACACCTGGAAGCTTCTATTTGGTTTCCACTTTTCCTCCTAATAGCTGTGCTCACCTGCCCGCTCACTGGAGAACATGGTATTTGGGTCTTTCTGTTCTGGAATGTTCCCCCCAGCGGTGAGCCTGGCTCAGGCTGCCTCTGGCTGCGGCTGACAGCCAGGGCCTCCCAGCCCTGAGGGTTTAAACGCTGCCACAAGCTGTCCCTTTGTCTGCCATCCCTGGTGGAGTCGAGGGTGGGATTGTAGGGCTTTAATGGGGCAGGGGACAGCTCTTGGGGAAGAGCCGCTGAAAGCCAACAGTAATGACCACCCCGTAGAAAGAGGGCC
>NW_011889280.1:216757-219266 GCF_000151845.1 Pteropus vampyrus | reverse complement strand
TGGTCAGCACTGGGTCAGCTGACGGCTGGTGGTCCAGGGGCCCCATCATACCGGCTGAGGCCACGCAGACGGGCCGGGGTCAGGAGACCAGGCAGGAGGCTGGGCGGCCTCTGCGGGAAATCGCTCCCCACCCTGACTTTGGGGCGCTCCCCTCCCCTGAAATTCCCTTCGGGTCACACGGCACTTCCCACATTCTTACGACATACCCTTTCTTACCAGCTGGACTGCCAGCTCTCAAGGGGAGAGACACCTCGGCCTCCGTGCCCAGCGCAGGGCCCTCTGCGTGCTGGTCACTGCTGTGAGCCCTCCCCACCGGGAGATGGCTGAAGATGGCGGGGGTCTTCCCATCCCACTGGGATGGGCCTGGCGGCTCCAGCCCTGGCAGTCTGTCTCCCTACCCCCTGATCCAAGATGGTCCTGTGACTCACTCTGACCCACAGAAGGCAAGGACATAGTGTGGAGGTCCAGGGTGCCCGTGGCTGCCCTCTCTCTCAGAACCAAGCTTCTCGAGGACAAGAGGCACGAGAGGACCACTGTTGTCACCAACCATCGGATTAGCTAAAGACCGGCCCAGCTGAGCCCAGCGCCCACTGCCGACCGCAGAACTGTCATCCAATAAAACGACGGCCCTCTCAAGCTGCTCGGTTTCGGGGTGCTTTGTTACACAATCACGGATGAGACACCACCCTGCACCCTGCTCTTAATTCCTCTCAAGCTGCCCCCTCCTCGCTGTCCCTTGCCCGCCTTCCCCACCCCTCCCCTCCATGGGCTTGGAACAGACGTGGACACGCACCAGGCCACATGTCCCTGCCATTCGCGTGACAGCTCCCACGCCGAAAGCGGTTTCCTGTGTCAGCTCCAAGTTTTGAAAGACCATACAGGAATTCATGGCACGGTAATTAATCACTCCATGAACTGAGTGGGCGGGTTATCTGAGCCGACCCGTTTTTAATGTTGTTTCTTCCGAAATAGGTTTAGTTGAGAGGCACAAATGCCATGAATTTTAAAGATGCTTAACAGGGGGTCGTAAGGGCCCCCAAACACCACACACAAAATATACCATTTGATTTGCTATTTTCAATAGATAGGAAGCCTTTTAGGCTTCTTAACAACTTGCCCTCTGGTTTTTAATCCAAGGGACAAAAATGGCTCGGTCCTGTCTGTCAGTAGAAAGTTCTAGTTTGGACACCTTGGGACCATGGGTCCCTCTAAACATCTGAACACCCTCCCTCCCTCCCTCCCTCTCAACATTCTGAAAGCTCACCTTCTAACGTAAGGAGTGAAAAGCCCACAGGCTTCGGAAAATAACTCGGTTCTAACATTAAACACTTTGAAGATGTTGGCGTGCTCACTACACGGAAGTTCAGTGTTTTAAATTCCTTCTCATCCTTTTCTTCCTTATAAGAGATTTTGAATGTGATCAATCGTATTTTTATTTGTTTATTATTCTGTCTCATCCCAGAAAATATTTCAGGCATCCTAAATAAGTTCTGATTCCTATGCCATACATATTGGTTTAGTTTTCTATTTGGGAAGAAATGGTAGATCTGAAAATCCTCATTCAAATGCCAAACCAGTCTGCTATTTTGCCCTCCCCCCCCCCACACACACACACCCCTTTATAGAATGTGTGGAGCGCGGAACGCTGGGGCAGAGGCCTGCGTGGACAGCTCATCCGGAGCTGAGGGACTGTTGAGTGGACAATGACCCACACACGTCTGGGTCCCCGGCTGCCGTGGGGCCTGGAGGGCTGGGCAGGGGGTCTACTTACTCTGTGCTCGTGGTCAGCTCCTCTGTGACATGGCTGGAATGCAGCAGGCCTTCCCGCTTCTGAAACCCCCAAAGAAACAAATAAACACACAAGCACTGAGTGGGCAGAGAGGGCAGGACAGAGGCCATCACTGACAGGGCAGCTGAAGCCACGTGTAGATGGCCAGGGGCCCGGAGACCACCCTGGGGACGATGAAAGAACAGAGTCGCGTAGAACGTCCAGCCGTGCCGGTGGGAAGGCTGCAGGTGACCACAGGAGGGTGACCCTTTTGGTGGCTGGAAACTGTCCCCCACCCTCCCCGCTCTAGGTTCTCCATGTCGCTCTTAGAGCCAGCAGCTTTGGGGGTCTCAGGAGAAACACCCCAGCTCCCAAAGGGACCCTCCGCATCCTACATCTGGGAAAGCTGAGGAGCACTGAGGGACAAACATGACAATAGGAAACACCCATGCCTGGGGGTGACTGCGTCCCCAGAAGTCGTGCCCGCCCGGAAGCTCGGAACGGAAACTTATCGGAGAACGGGGTCTTTGCAGATGCGATTAGTTAAGACGAGGCCATGATGGACTAGAGTGAGTCCTCGATCTTCCTGACGAGAAGAGGGAACGGAGGCAGAATCAGGGACACAGAAGGAGGAGGCTGCGTGACGACACGGGCAGAGCCCGCGAGGACGCCGGGGACAACGCGGCCAGCGAGGCCGGGCGAGGCCCCGCCCGCTCCCCCCTCGGGACCGCGGGGGCCTCC
>NW_011889280.1:213787-215993 GCF_000151845.1 Pteropus vampyrus | reverse complement strand
ATCACTGACAGGGCAGCTGAAGCCACGTGTAGATGGCCAGGGGCCCGGAGACCACCCTGGGGACGATGAAAGAACAGAGTCGCGTAGAACGTCCAAGCCGTGCCGGTGGGTAGGCTGCAGGTGACCACAGGAGGGTGACCCTTTTGGTGGCTGGAAACTGTCCCCCACCCTCCTCGCTCTAGGTTCTCCATGTCGCTCTTAGAGCCGGCAGCTTTGGGGGTCTCAGGAGAAACACCCCAGCTCCCAAAGGGACCCTCCGCATCCTACATCTGGGAAAGCTGAGGAGCACTGAGGGACAAACACAACAATAGGAAACACCCATGCCCGGGGGTGACTGCGTCCCCAGAAGTCGTGCCCACCCGGAAGCTTGGAGCGGAAACTTATCGGAGAACGGGGTCTTTGCAGATGCGATTAGTTAAGACAAGGCCATGATGGACTAGAGTGAGTCCTCGATCCTCCTGACGAGAAGAGGGAACGGAGGCAGAAACAGGGACACAGAAGGAGGAGGCTGCGTGACGACACGGGCAGAGCCCGCGAGGACGCCGGGGACAACGCGGCCAGTGAGGCCGGGCGAGGCCCCGCCCGCTCCCCCCTCGGGACCGCGGGGGCCTCCACGACGGCGACGGATAAGCGCCTGCTGTTTTAAGCCCCCGTCCGCGGTGTTTTACAGCAGCCCTAGGACAGTGAGACGGAGTGCGACACACCTGGACGGTGTGAGGGGACAAGGATGGCGGGGGGTGGTCCTCGGGGCAGTCTGTAAATCACGGGACCTCAGGCTGACCCAACCGCCTCATAACTTGAACCTCTCATGGGACAGGGACCTTATTTCCCACTGGGACACTGTGGACACCGCTTGAGAGCCAAGCTCCCCGAGCTTTCCTGAGCTCGGCCTCCAGCGAACGCTCACTGCGGGTCCTCGCGAGTCAACAGTTGCCACCGGGGCCGGCCGGCGGCTTTGTCACAGCCTCGCGCTGCCTGGTTCTCAGGAGAGTCCCCGAGGGAGGCCCGGAGACCTCCCACTCCCCGACTTACACATCCGGGCCCAGGGCTGGGCGTCAGACACGGGGAGCTCCGTATTTTAAAGGTTTGTCGTATAACCTCGGTTTTACGGGGCAGTCCCAGCAGCTCAGAGAGATCAAGCCACGTCCCAAGGCCACACTGCTAGGCGATGAAGGAGGCCCTTGCCCTCCGGCCTTCCTGCCACCAGCTGCCAGGTTCCTTGCAGCTGCTCCCCTCAGACTGGATAACTGGACTGGGAGGGACAGGCCCGGGGCCCTCGGGGGAGGCCCAGGAGGCCGGCTGAGGCCTAAGGCTGGCCAGTCCCTGGGCCCCACCCGCCCCCTGCTCTGACTCATCTCACTTTGGCCATAACCCTGATGGGGGGGTGGGGGGGACACGCCAGCCAGCGCTCACCCGGGTCAGGAAAACTTCCCGAAACCCAAACATTTTCTTTGGACCGAACTGCAGGCTGAAAGGACGCACCCTAATTACCGAGCCACGCGGAGCTCGCGGGGCCTGGCTCTGGCACACGCGGTCTGGGCGCCACGCTCCCGCGTGTCCTCAGGAAGCCTTTCCCAGTCGGCCGCCTCAAGGGAGCCTCCTGTCCCTGTCACCTGTCCCTGTCACCACCGCCGGCCTCAATCACCCTTCCTCAGGAAGCGAACGGGGGCTAAAGGCCAGGCAAGCCTTGCCCGAGGCCAGAGACTGCACGTCCCCCAGCACGGTGGAGGCGAAGCCCCCAGGGCAGGGGAGGGTCGGGAGGCTGCGGAAAACACACAGCCAGCCAGGGCCTCACCGACCGCAGAGACCACGGGCCCGATCGGGTGACAAACCAGAGGAGAGCGTGGCGCCGGCCGTCTCCAGTAACTCAGACGCACGGGGCGTGCGGGCTCCGAGGTGTCCCCTCAACGCCCTGGCAGAAGCGGCTGTTCCCTCAGGCCCTGAGTGTGTTTTCCTCATTCGGTGTCCCCGAGAACCAACGCGAGGTGCCAGGTACACAGTAGGCGCTTAATACACGTGTGCTGGACAAAACCTCACACACAAAGCCAGGGCAGGGCCTGTCCCCGTAAACACGGGGGGGAAACAGCCAGGAAAGGCCACTGCACCCCCGCGAGGAGGACCCGGGCTCGGGGTTACGTCTGTCCCGGTGAGGCCAGAGACTCGACCCCAGAACGGACGCGGGCGGCGGGCATGACGCGGCCGCAGC
>NW_011889280.1:211951-212783 GCF_000151845.1 Pteropus vampyrus | reverse complement strand
GCCACATGCTTTGGGGACGTGAGGTGGGCCTCTTCCGTGCCTGGGTCCCGGGGCCGTCCCCAGCTCTCCAGTGCGTGGACCAGGTGTGGTTATCACGTGCACACTGTGCAGTTTACGAGGCACTCGATTCTCCACATACAGCCTATGACGTAAGCCTGGGTCTGTCCGAGGACTCGATGCCGAAAATCCAGGGGCAGACCCCACGGCAGCCACCAGGGCCGCTCACGGGGCAGGGGGAGCCTCTGAGCCATGCCAGGACTGCCCCGCCTGGAGGATGAGGGACAGGGGAAGTGACGCCAGGACAAACGCGTTTCCAGCTTCCCTCGGTATAGTTCTTCACCTTCCCAGGTCACGCTTTGGCTGGAGATTCGGTGATGTCTCATATTTCTGGGACACAGTCCAGAGGGCAGCGTGACCTGCTCCCTGAGGCCCTGCTTTGGTGGGTCCTCAGTATGACAGCTCATCTGGTATTGTTGCCTTTGGTATCTGGGGTTGGAGCCCTTCCAAGAACTCCTGGCTTATAACCTGAATTCCCATCCTTCTTCTGGAAGTCTCCCTTGATCCACCCAACCAGAAAAGATGCCCCTTCATTCTGAAGCTCATGGGGCAGGGTGAAGGGACAGAGAGAATGGTAGGCATGGCCTGGTCCCTTCTCTAGGGGACGCTGGCTTTCCCCTTCCTAGTTCCCTCTCACAGAGTGGGAGTGCGAATGGGGTTTCTTAATGCAAGGCTAGAGCCGATGACAAACGACCTTGTGAACGGGCCCCACTCCCCAGCAGCCACTCACAGTCCACGGTCCACTGCAGCGCCCAGCCGTGGGGTCGTAGCAGGT
>NW_011889280.1:206647-211201 GCF_000151845.1 Pteropus vampyrus | reverse complement strand
CTGGCTTATAACCTGAATTCCCATCCTTCTTCTGGAAGTCTCCCTTGATCCACCCAACCAGAAAAGATGCCCCTTCATTCTGAAGCTCATGGGGCGGGGTGAAGGGACAGAGAGAATGGTAGGTATGGCTTGGTCCCTTCTCTAGGGGACGCTGGCTTTCTCCTTCCTAGTTCCCTCTCACAGAGTGGGAGTGCGAATGGGGTTTCTTAATGCAAGGCTAGAGCCAATGACAAACGACCTTGTGAACGGGCCCCACTCCCCAGCAGCCACTCACAGTCCACGGTCCACTGCAGCGCCCAGCCGTGGGGTCGTAGCAGGTCATGCACTGTTTCCAGCACCGTCTGCAGCTTCTGTTTCTGTCCTATCTCGGACTGTGTCACCTCGGCCACATTCAGCTTGCAGCCCGCCAGTTTTTCTACAACGAGGACAGGAGAGAAAAGGTAGAGTGTCAGGAAAAGCTGGAGGGACGCAGGGCCGGTCGCCTGGTCAACTGTCTCCCCGGCCGAGTCCCAGAGGGGAGCAGGTCACCCACAACCACGGGGAGCTGGCAGGATGCGGAGCACAGAACTCTGCACTTTCAAGTTCATCTTCCTTAGCCGATCACTCCACGATGAAAAGGGGGTGGGACGCGAGGTTAAAACTGTGGGCAGAAAATGAACGAAATGATGCACGGTGCGGTGGGGTGAGCTGCCGGGGTGGGCAGGGAGGTGCGCAGGCTGTGCCAGGCTTCCCGGAGCGGGGAGGACTTCGATAAGAAGATGGAAAAGGTCTGACGTGTTGCCCACCCCCACCCCGGCACGCTCAGGCCCCCACGCTTGTTGCTCCAACACTCGGACACCAGGACGAGAAGGACAATTACATAGGCACAGATACCTGCGGCTGTGTCATTCCCCAGGGGAGCAGGAAGCAACCTGGAGGAGCCGGACAAGAACGGTCACATCTGCCCGAGAGTCAGTCACCGGGACTGAGAGCCAGCTGCAGCCCGTGCACCCTCATTTCCCTCCCACGCTTGGGCCCCCACCCGCGAAGGCGCCAGGCTGGGACGCGCCCTCCGGTTGGTTCCCTCCCATCCGTTCGCTCTAAGACTCGGTGTCTCCTGTGACACCATGGAAGTGACGCAGCAGAAAACCGTGACATCGCTCACGGAGAGGTGACTGCGAGGTGCTGGGGGCAGAGCCTGCTTCGCCGCACGCCCTCGGCTCAGAGCGGCTGTCGGCGGCCGGCTCGGAGGGCAGATTTTAAAGCTGTCCCGTCACATCACCGTAAAGGCGTAAAAGCAAAGTTCCGTTTAAGGCATTTTCGCCGGAAGTGTCTGCTACGTCAACGTTCTCTCCCCGTGTCCATCTCTCCCTCCGTTAGAACAAGGATACCCACTTTCGATATTCCCTGGAGGATGCTGTCATTATGCGGCAATGCCTGCTGGGCTTAGGATCCTGCATTCATTCACGCGTGCGTGCATGCGTGCATTCGCTCATGGCGTGATAACTGAGCACCTACTACGCACCAGGCACTGTCCGAGGGCTGATACGACACACAGACCGGAGCGGGGCTGAGCAAGGAGATGGCCTCAAACAGCGGCAGCGTGGGGAGCAGGGAGCACCAGGGCGAAACGGGAACCCAGTGAAAGGCGCCCCGTGGAGGAAGGGCCCCCCCACTTGTCCCTTTTGATTTTCCTCCATCTGTAGCTGAATAATCCACAGCTGTCTGTCCAATGAACACCTTGAAAATACAGAGCAGGTCCCCAGGGGTTCAACAGCCAGGGAGAGAGCAGAGCGGGGGCCCTCGGGGAGAGCCGGTGGTCCGAGAGGCCCTCCCACTGGGAGAGACGGGGAGCCCGGCGTGCCTCTGCTGTCCCCCAGCCAGCCCTGCAGACTGGACACGGCCGGTCACCAGGTGGAGGAGGATGGGCAGAAACTGTATTCGTCTGCTCAGGCTGCGGGAACAAAGCACCACGGACTGGGCAGCTTAAACAAAGGAAATTTACTTCCTCACAGTCCTGGAGGCGAGAAATCCAAGATCAAGGGGTCAGCAGAGGCAGTTCCTCCTTGGCTTAGAGACGGCTGTCCCTGTGTCCTCCCACGATCGTCCCTCTGTGTGTGTCTGCGTCCTGCCCGCCTCCTCTTACAAGGACGCCAGTCGTGTGGGCTTAGGGCCCACCCCGGTGACCTCACGTAACTTAGTCCCCTCTTTAAAGACCTTGTCTCCAAACACAGTCACATTCTGAGTCCTGGGGCGAGACATCAACATAGGAAGTTTGGGGGAACACGCTCAGCCCATCACAGGGCCCAGGAGGCTGGCCGTGCCTGGGAGCTGCCTGAGGCTGGGTCTTCGGTGACTATACTAACGTGGGGGTACATGGCCAGGACCCCCATTTCCTAGCACGGAAAGATGGGGTGGATTCTCAAGGGTGGCAGGCAAACGGGCGAGGGCTGAGCTGCGAACGCTCGTCATACGAGGAAGGGCCCCGCCTTTGGCACAGAGAGGGACATGCCCATCAGCCAGAAGCAGGACAGCAGCTACCTGGAAACCCCTCCCAGCCTGGGCACCCCCCTCATCCCACCAACGGTCCACCTTGGGAGTGATGCTGCAGACCTGAAGTCATGCCCACCACGTGGCAGAGGGCCCAACAGCTACTTCGGAATCTGTTCTCGAGAAAAAGAACACATCTGGGGGCCTGGTGGTGACCAAGCGCAGAGGTCCATTCTCTTCCTCATCTCCCTTACTCCCGCCTTCTCTATCCCCTCCGAACGCAAAGCTCCCCTGCTTCCCCCTCCCTCACCCTGGACCCTTCACATCCTCCGCTGCCTCTCTTCCTCCTGACCTCTGACGGCTGACCGCCCAGGGCCCAGTGCTCAGACCTCTCCTCTCTCTACAGATGTACCGGAGTCAGCTTTGGCCTCGACGCTCGGCCAAAATCGATTCCACTTTGGCTTCTGCCTTTGGAAAGCCGAAGAGTCGCATGCCTGCGTCCTGCCATTCCTGGCATCCCTGGGCTCGGGGACCACGTGGTCACGTAAGCTGCATCTCATCAGTGTCATGTCATTAACAAGACCAGGCAAGACATTCCGATGTTCCGTTAATAGTCTCCCCCACTGTTCTTTCCCTCGGCCAGACAAAGGGGTACGTCAACCCGCTCGACGCACGAAACATTCCAGAGTTGCCTCATCAAGCACTTATGCGAGATGCTCACACAGGATGGCTTTGCAGCTTCTCCGTGACAGAAAGGCCACCCGAGCCACGGTCAGCATCCTGTTCTGCTCTCCAGACAACACACCTGCTGTGACACGACTTCCTGACAACCATCCCTCTACTCCAGGGAGGGCACTGGGCTCACGTACGGGCGACCAAGGCTGAGATACAGACGCAAATTCACGGCCTGTCCCGTCATCCTGAGAGCCAGTTACAGTTCCACGGCCACGGTGCTGGACCTAAGGCTTGGGGACCCTGGTTTTCCACCTAATTGGGCAAAGCCACAGGTGGATGCAGAAGAACCGGAAAGAAAAAATGTGAGTGCAACACCCTGAAGTTTCCTTCTGAACATATTAGGAAACATCTCCGTTAGGCAGTGAGTGGAGCACCAGCTAAAGGGACTGTTTCACGGGCATCATCGCTAACAGCAAACTCTTCAAGTCCAAGAGTCAGTCGACGAGCAGCGAACGCTTTCCCGCGAGAGGGAGGAGAGCCGGTGACCCAGGGCTGCCTCGCCACAGGCCAGCCCAAGGTCGATGCTCCTCCAGCCCTCACTGTTGAAAGTCAGCGTCCTTTCGTCACACATGTCTGCTTCGATGACCTCGAGAGCCGCCTAGAACCTGGCAGTACCCGGAATGGCCACACCGACGCCACAGTACGAGACGTCAAAACTCTGACCAACGTTTTTAATAACAAAGTTCTCATAACTGCTAAACAATCTTGATAACATTTCGGACTTATCCCTGTACAACGGAAGCTCATTCTAAGATGCGGGTTCTCGGCTCAGCCAAAGAGAGATGTAAATTCTTGGCCACTCAGCTTACGGACAGGTAACGAATCCGGAGCGCCCTCTCCAGGTCAGGCCATCTCATCTGGTCCCATGGTGTCAACCGTCACCTCTGCTCTGAGCGCTCCAGCCGGACCCCACAGCTGACTCAGGTGAGACGGGCATCTCACTCCACCCCATGCTACTCCCGAGGGCTCCCTCATCACCCACTGCTCAGACCATAAACCCTGGCGTCGGCCTCATGCCTCTGGCAGCTTTACCCTCAAAAGATCCTCCACGTCTGCACTTCCTTCCCAGCCCAAGTCACTTCATCTGATGCCTGGGCCGCTGTGGCCGCGGCCTGAGTGATCCCCGGGCTCTCGGCCCTGACCCTCCTCCCGCTTCATCTGCACCCAGAAGCCCAAGAGACCTTTAAAACGAACTTGGATCATGCCACGGCCCTGCCCAAAGCCTCTGCTGGCTTCCTGTCGCTTGAAATAAAAGCCTGTGTCTGTCTACTAAGGCTGGACGCGGTCTATCAGGCCCATGCCACCTTCCCAGCTTGCAAACATCCTCTCTCTCCCTCTCCGTCTGTCTCT
>NW_011889280.1:204352-205036 GCF_000151845.1 Pteropus vampyrus | reverse complement strand
GGTCACCCTGAGCCTGAAGCCGCGGAGAAAAGGGACGCGTATGCCCCATTACCGACAAGCTCCACGCTGCCCTCTCCGGCAGCGGCGTGCAGCATCCTCACAAAGTGCGGCAGCCATCACCGCCACCGACTGAAGAACACTTCCCTCCCCCGCAAAGAAGCCCGCACCTGTTAGTGCTCACTCCCTGCCCCCCACACCCCGTTTCTTCCAACCGCCTGACTATTCCCTCCGCCTGCGGATTTGCCTGCTCCGGACTTTTCTCTGAATGGGATCGCGTCCCGTGTGACCTCCTGTGTCTGGCTTCCTTCGCGCACGTGAGGCTTTCGAGGTTCATCCGCCGGCAGCATGTGTCTCTCCTTCGTCCCCCCTCACGGCTGAATCATGTCCCGTTGGATAAACACGCACATTGGACCGATCCACGCACCGGCTGACGGACACTTAGGCTGTCGCCCCTTTCGGGCTGCCGCGGAAAAAGCTGCCGTGGACGTGGGCGTCTGAGGCTTCACCCGGATTCCCGCTCCCTTCTCTAGGCCGGGCTTCCTCTCAAGCCTTTTCCCAACAGCTTTCTCCATTCTATCCACTGGTGGTCGATTACAAAAGGAGATAACGTCGATCCGCTGAACGGAATTCCATTTGGCCGATGTCGCTCAAGGCACTTCTTCTCCACAAAAGAGAACGGACAGC
>NW_011889280.1:203577-204164 GCF_000151845.1 Pteropus vampyrus | reverse complement strand
GACCGGGCCAGCGCTGCACCGTGCCCCACGTCCATGAGTTCTGGAGGAGCTGTGACGGTCCCCAGGCCACAGACACGAAGAGAGCTGCCTGCCATGGGTCTGCAGTCCATGCCACTCCTTCTCCCCCTCCCCAAACCACACCCCACTCACAAAATATCTGCCGTGGACTGGCCTGCCCCGCCCCTCCCTTCCCGAAGGAGCTGCCGGGCCTGAGGCACTCGCAGGGGACGAGGGACAGGGCACAGGCCGGCAGGGAGGGCTGACCCGGCGGAAACAGTCCCCTTTGGCACCCCATCTCCGTGCCCCTGTTGGGCGCGTGTATCCAACGGCACAGCAGCTGCAGGTGCTTCTGGGAGCTGTGCGTGACCTGCTGCAGCCCTGCAGCTGGGCACTCTGGGGAGCAGCGAGAGAGAGGGCAGGCACCTGAAGCCCAGGGCCCAGGGGACACCACTGGGGAGCCATGGGCTCAGGGCTGTAGCTTTAGACGACTACTCTCGGGTCACGTGACCAGGTCTCGTGTCCAGCCCCGAGGCTGCCCAGCGCTGCGTCCCTTTGCGAGGTGTGGGGCCGGGGGCCGGGGAGGCCAC
>NW_011889280.1:200174-202217 GCF_000151845.1 Pteropus vampyrus | reverse complement strand
AAGAGAGGGACGAAAGGGCACGAATCCCGAACACAGCGTTCTTTCTCCGTCGCTCTGGGACACACGCAGCCTGCCAACCTGGCCGCGGAGCAGATTCCTGTGAAGTATATTCTATTTTCCCACTAACTCAGAAAGGTTCAATCAGACACACAATCCCACGAAGAACAGAAGTAAAAATAAATTCAAGGAAGGTTTGGAGGAAGAAAGAGGTGAACGGCCCCACGGCCTGCTGGTTCCGTCAAAGCCGTGCCCCAAACGCCAGCAGGATGGAGCCGGGGCCCCCGCCCCGGGCCTCCCTGGGCAGCGTGGGAGAGAGCACTGCCCGGTGCCGGGCCACCAGGCCCTCCCCGCCAAGCCGCCTCCCCTCCCGGCTTCCGTCCACCCTTCTAGCTTCCTGGGGGGTCCTCCTTGTCACCTCCTTCTCTTCCTGATCTTTAATGCCATGTTCCTGAGGCCGTGCCCTGAGCGACCCCTCTTCTCACTGTCTCCTCTCTTCCCAGGCCAGCTCCTGCCCCCGCTCACCACCCCCGACCCCGTGATTTCCAAGGCCACCCCCCACCCGGAAGGCCGAGGCGCACAGCCCCGCCTCTGCTCAGGTGTTCCATGGGCTCCGGTAACGAACTCCTCCCACCAAGCCTGCTCTTTTCCTGAGGGAGAAACAAGACACCATCTACCAGCTTCAGAGCCCCTCCACTTCTGCCTCCTCCCTAGCTGGGTCCACTCCTTGCCACCTCCTGTCCCGCCGCCCTTGTCCAAAGCACCCCCCTGGACCAATGCCACAGCCCCAACTGAGCGCTCTGGCTCCTCAAATACCGCGAGCTCTGCCCCAGGGCCTTTGCACGTGCTGGTCCTGGCACCCGGAACTCCCCACTGCCTGTCAGGCTCTTACTCATCCTTCACGCCTCAAGCCTCGGCACCGTTCCATGACCGCCCCCTCCACCCGGGCCACGTGCCTCCACCGCGGCTCACCGTACCCACGTGCCTGTTCCCTGACCCTGTTCGCGGCTGCAGTGCGGACACATCTTTGTCCTGATCTCACAGAAGGTGCTCAAACCAACTGCAGAGCTGCCTGCAGACCTAAGAAGGTCTGTGGCCCACGCAGACATCTGGCCCCAGAGGCTGTCTTGCCCAGGGCGGAATCTTATTGGAAAACGCCAGACAGAAACTGTTTCTGCTGGGAAGAAACTAGCTCTGCAACAATTCCCTCTGGATCTCTGACCTGGTCAAAGCCCAGATACAAAAACCACAGACGGAAGCGGGTGAAAATGAAACCCCTCTCAATGGGCCAGGGGGGCAGCTCCGGGAAGCAAACGCAGTCCGCCCCCGGACACCTCCCAGTACGTCCCAGGTCACCCGTCTGCATTCTCTGTTTCACAAGCCTTTTTAAAGATAGCACCAGTCATGATTCCTAGGGATGTCCTCATTTGCAAACCCCGGATCCTGCGGGCAAATATCTAGGGCGTATCTTAACGATGCCCTCGGCGCCGTGCCCTTTGCGCGCATGCTTCACGAGCCTGCAGCCTGTCTCTCCCCAAACTATGACAGCTATGTCTTCATCACTCCCCAGCTGGCAAGTCACTACTGAATCCTGGGAGGCCACAGGCTCGGTGCGATCGGCAGGAGGCTGTCCCACCGTGCAGAGTCGCCAGAACACGCCACGGGACGTCACCACGTGCTCTCGAAGCACCACCTTCCCCCAGAGGAGCGTTCTCACGTGCTGATTTTCATTATGGAAAAAGGGAAGACGGAAAACAGAACTTAACAACCAGGAAGAGTCTTGTCCAACAGACTGGGAAATGAGCTGTGACATCTGCCCCTGGAGAGAAAAGTGGACGCCAATGACAACACGGTCAGCACTTGGGACCAACGTGCTCTCGAGTGCAAAGGCCTCACTCCGGCTATTCCTTCTGGAAAGCACGACAATTGCCATTCCCCCTTTCGGAAATGCTTAAAAATACAAAGTATCTCATCTCTATCCCGCTATGGGCCCAGGCAGCACAAGCTGTTCCCCTGTCAGTAACTCACGGCGCTTCTGGCGCTTCT
>NW_011889280.1:194675-195074 GCF_000151845.1 Pteropus vampyrus | reverse complement strand
ACCTCCTGTGTCTGGCTTCCTTCGCGCACGTGAGGCTTTCGAGGTTCATCCGCCGGCAGCATGTGTCTCTCCTTCGTCCCCCCTCACGGCTGAATAATGTCCCGTTGGATAAACACGCACACTGGACCGATCCACGCACCGGCTGACGGACACTTAGGCTGTCGCCCCTTTCGGGCTGCCGCGGAAAAAGCTGCCGTGGACGTGGGTGTCTGAGGCTTCACCCGGATTCCCGCTCCCTTCTCTAGGCCAGGCTTCCTCTCAAGCCTTTTCCCAACAGCTTTCTCCATTCTATCCACTGGTGGTTGATTACAAAAGGAGATAACGTCGATCCGCTGAACGGAATTCCATTTGGCCGATGTCGCTCAAGGCACTTCTTCTCCACAAAAGAGAACGGACAGC
>NW_011889280.1:184704-190720 GCF_000151845.1 Pteropus vampyrus | reverse complement strand
ACGCACGCATCCGACACGCGTGACTCAGCCAGCTGCGTGCGGACAGGCCTCCGGGTTCAGCCGTCAGTCCCTGACTGCACAGGGATTATATTCTAGAGGGAGGAATAAGTCCCCAACCAACGAGTAAACATACAACGGTTCCAGGCAGCGAGAAACTCATGAGGAAATGCAGCCAGGGCAAGCGTGTGGGGCGGGGACGTGGCATGGGCAGACGGAGGGGCCGGAGAAGGTGCTGTGGGGGAGCATCGAGGGACAACCGAGACGTGGAGGACACTGCTCCAGGCAGGGGGCCGCAGGCGCAGAGGCCAGGCACCCTGCAGAATCTAATGTCGCCCAAAGAGCAGTCTGGGCCCCGGGCAGTGACCTCTAAGCCCCCAGAGTGGCCTGCTGGATGAAAGCATCTTGGTTTATGTGGACGCCTTGGGATGGCCAGAGGGGGCCAACATGGCTTAGGGTGGAGGCTTGGGGTCACGCTCTGTCTGTTCCAGCTTGAGGCTGGAGACAGGTCGACCACGAGGGCCGTCAGCCACGCCTACAAGATGGCACCCCAATGAAAACCTTGGACCACAAGGATCAACAGCTTCCCTGGCTGGGGCTGTTCCTCGAATATCGTCACGTTGCTACCGGTAAGTGACCCTGGCCAGGACCCCTTGGGGAGAGGACAACTAGATGCCCTGCGTTCCGTGCCCTCTCGGGCCCTGTGCCCTACGCCTCCCGCTTTGGCTGGTTTTAACCGTGTCCTCTCGTACACATGAACCATAACGGTGGGCATGACAGCACTTGGTGAGTTCTGGGGGCCCTAGTGAATCACCAAACCCATGGGTCCTCTTGGGGACATCATGCAACCCACTGATGGAACAAAAAGGCACAAGAAGGATGGACCCGCCCTCTCTCGGCCTGCGTGCATGAGCTGGGACACTGACCTCTCGTCCTCAGCTCTCTGGCCTTCGATCTACACCACCAGCCCCTCTGGGGCACCACCGTGCAGATGACAGATTATGGGATGTCTCGGCCTTCATCGCCATGTGAGCCAATTCCTTATCATAAACCTCGATCAATAGAGATGGACAGACAGACAGACAGACAGAGATCCATATGCCCCTGGTTCTGTTTCTCTGGAGAACCCTGACAAATTCAGGAGACTCCTCCTCCTGCTTAACTTAACTGTCCCTCGTGAATGACATTCTGGTGGCTGAAAGGCAGGGTCACTTTCCTCGCTGACATTCTTCTGTTCAAGATAACAAAGTGATGGTCAGAGGGGAAAAAAATCTTAATAAAATAAACTAAGATTCGACATTTTGGAGTGGGCCCTAAAACTGACATTTTCAATTTCCACTTTTAAAAGGACGCACCTTGAAATGGTCTTCTTTACCCTGAATCGGCCCTCGTGCAAACACAGCTGTGTGCCTCGTCAGGCCCCACGGCGGCAGTTAAGGCAAACGAACTTGTAAAAAAGCATTTTAGTAGAATAGGTCTGTCTGTGACACACACTGTCATTAAAAAAAAAAAAAAAGCCCCAGTCACCTGAGCTGGCCACGGGCCGTGGGAGCAAAGCA
This sequence comes from Pteropus vampyrus, assembly GCF_000151845.1. Classification (NCBI taxonomy): domain Eukaryota; kingdom Metazoa; phylum Chordata; class Mammalia; order Chiroptera; family Pteropodidae; genus Pteropus; species Pteropus vampyrus. The sequence goes on along the minus strand of NW_011889280.1, from coordinate 189,164 downwards.
ATGTCCACGGCCACCTGCACCAGAGCGGGCACCGGATGGACAGGGAGAGGCCTCTGCTCCTCGGGATGACTGTCCGAAGCCCTACTGTGGTTCAGATAGGAGCCGTCACACCTGTCGCCCACGCTTAGACGGGACAAACGCTACGAATAAAGCCGGAGCTTACGGACCGTGCAGGGAAGGAAAAGCTGCCGTGGCTGCCACAGAGAAGCCGCAGAGCCAGCTGCCGGCTCTCCAGTCCTGGCTTCCTTGGCCTCTGCGGCCATGAATAATGTGGCCATCTTCTTGTCGGGCTGGTACCCACTGCAGAAACTGACCGTCCGCCCAGAGCAGGGGTGCCAGCATCAGACAGTTCCTCCTCAGGAGCGGCCAGAGGGGTCACATGTGCCCATGGTTCGGAGCCACCTTTGAAGCCCCCATCACGCTCTGGAAGGAGTCTGCGCCCCATTTTCAAAGTCCCGCGACAGTTCACGCCGGTGGGTCCTTCCACCCAGGGCAGAGCATTGGCCGGCGGTTTAGAGGCCCCAGTGGGGCTGGACACCTGGGAGGCAGGTGCTCCCCGCTGTGACCTTGACCCCTTCCACGGCTCCCTTCAGCCTCCTCACCCGCAGGTCCCTCCACCTGACGCAGCCTTGAGGCCCCTTTTACCAGCCTGCCGGGTTTGCTCCTTCTGCCACGAGAGCCTGACCCCCGAAAGCTTCGCCCCAACAGGTGCATTCCAACCAAACCCCTCCTCACCTTGACCAGCTCCTTGAACCTGGGGTCATCCTTGGAGGTGGGGTCGATCATCGTGCGCTCCTCGTTCTCCTCTGCCGAGGACAAAAGTCAGGGTCAGCGTGTGCGGGAGCGGCAGGCACGCCGGGGCCTGGGGCGGGGGGTGGGGACCAGCATCCTTGCACAAACGGGGAGATGGGCCGAGAGCAGAGAACCTCGTCATTTCCTCAGCAAGGATGAGCCAAACGGCCCCACGTCCGTTGTGTATCAAGTCACACAGCCTGGGGCGGGTAGGTGACCACAGTAACTGCCCCCACCCCAAAGGCAGACGGGGCAACCTGACACCTTCGCTTCCTCCTGAAGGGGACACGGTCACCTCCTGTCATTCTGCCGGCCTCGCCCCTTGCCGACTCCCATCTTTTGGGAGAATCTCTGGGACGGAGCCACGTACACGGGCCTGAATCGGATCCGTGGGAAAAGCTGGCCGCGGCCACCATTAATAAACACGGGAAGAGGTGCCATTCACCGAGAAAGCCCGCCACTACGTAAAATAGTAGAGAACACAAAGAAATAGAAAGAAAAAACAAAAAAAAAGAAGAAAAAAGACGATGCTTCACAGCAAAATGTGTTCATCCGTATTCGGTTTCTGTTTGTTTGTTTACCTGTTTGTCTTCCCTCCGTGTTCTGGCCTTGATTCATGGACAACGGGGGGACAGCGGAAAGAGTGACACGGTGACAACAAGGGAGGGGCCCACAGGGGACAGAACTGACCCGGCCAACGAAGAGGAAACAAAAGAGGCCGCATGGGGCGGCAGGCAGGGGCCAGGCTCGTAGGACATGCAAGAGGAGGTGACCGGGAAGTGGCAGAGACCAGGGTCCCGGCCCAGACAGGCTCCCACAGAGCTGGGGACTCTGTCCGCGTGGCTCGGAATGAGCCGGCTTTGAGGGACGCTGGCCTCACAGCAGCAAATTTTAAAACTCAACAAAGTGGAAAAACTATCTTTGGAGTTACGCAAACCGGACGCTCGAGAGGCATGATCCAGGTCACACACACGAGGCGACCACGTGAGGGTCCCTGGCGATGGCCCTGGCCAGGCTACTCCTGGGGTCGAGGTCCGCATCCCCCGTGCGGCCTCCGCGGCCCTCTGCAGCCTCGTTTCCCCAGCCCTTCCAGCCTCCCCTCGCTCCTCGGCCAGCCTCCCCGCCGCCTGCCATGGGGCCTTGGCTCGTGGTGCCCCCTGTCTGGCAGCCCCTCCCCATTCCCCAGCCCTTCACCCTTCAGAGCTCAACTTCAGGCACTGACCAGGGCTCGAGAGCGTCCGGGCCCATGGACCCTTACGAAGCAAACTGGAGAGTGTCGCTAGCCAGGCTTAAGAGCAGCTCCTTAGAAAGCGAGTGAGACAAGGAGGGTCGGGGCCGAGAGAAAAGCAGGTCGAAGACATCACGGTTGAGATGACGGCCTGCCACACGGGAAGAGGAATCTACTTTCTAGGCCCGTCAGTCTAAAGCAGGGTTCTCAGCCAGGAGTGACTGTGTCCCCCACCCCGCCCCAAAGGACGTGCAGCAGTGTCTGGAGACACTTTTGGTTGTCCTAGCTGGCGGGGGGGTGCTCCCGGCATCTCGTGGGTAGAGGCCAGGAGGCCAATCACAGCCCACAAGGCACAGGGCGGCCCCCACAAGGAGGACTCGTCCGGTACCAACTGCCCACGGTTCCGAGGCAGAGAAGCCCTGCTCTAACTCAGACTGAGTCCCAGACCCACGGGCTGGTCCCCAACTTCCCCTCGGACAGTGACCCAGGCCCGTCCTCCTGGACGGCAGCTTCGGCCATACTGAAGACCATCGACGATGGCAACGGTGCAGAGTCACGCTCTTCCACAAGGAGAAGTAGGAACCGCAGCGGCACCTGCGGGCCCGCAGGGGGTGTGGCCAGCACTTGGCTTCGGGTCGGCCTGGCTGGACGTGCGTTTGCCTTTCTTCTCTGCAAACGCTGCTGGCCTGGTCTTGTCATGGAGACCGCCACAGAGGGTCAGTCAGGCCTTCCCTTGGAACCGGGGTTTGGAAATAAATGGAATGCTCCACAACTGCCTTCCAGACTGATCAGCTCCCAAAACACACCTTAAGGAAAATGTGTCCAGGCTGTCACCTCATTAATGCCAGCTATGACGTGGCCGCAAGAAGTGGGTCCCACTTGGCGGGTCCCACCCAGCCAGCCCCAGGCCTTAGGGCAGCTCCAGCTGGCACAGAGATGGGGGCGTATGATCGTGTTTCCCATTCTCTCTATTTTCTGATGCTTTGACATCTTGGGGCCTTGTGGACCTGTAGAGACTGCGCCTCCCAGGGCTAGCCATTTCCAAGAGAGCCAAGACCCGCCCCTGCGAGTGTCTTTCACGCACAAACCATCCAGAGCTCGTACCCTGGCCACCTCTATAACTGGGCTCAGACGGTCTCAGCCGACAGCCTCTGCCTGATCACCGCAGGACCCGATACAGACAACTCAAGATGGCTGCTATGCCAGGAGCCCACGGTAATTATTCAGAGCAGCCGATCCTAAGCCTGCCTACCCCACCCGCCCCATTCCTGCCCATGGAAACCACAGGAAGCTTCTGCCTAGACTTCCCCTCACTCCCTCGGCCTCTCGCCCAACCCTGGGGCTACCCCGTGTGGCCCCACCTGGCCTGGCATGGCGTTTCCCCCACCGCGGGTGCCGTGAGTATAACGAACTGTCTCTCAAATGACAGTCATCTCTTGATCTGTTGGCCTCGCCAAACCAACACAATAATAAGACTTACATTTCTAAATCAGAGAGGGAGAAATCGACTTGCCGTTTCCTGCAGACTTGTCTACACAGCTAAGAGCCCAGATTCTCAAATGCCACCCGCCGTGATGTCTGATCAAAAAGCCGTCACCATCACACCCCTCTGTGGCCAACACCAAGTGAACGCCACGGGAGCACAGCTGTCCCACGAGAGGGAGTTGGCGGAACCCACCGTACCTAGCAGGGTCTCCTCGGGGTGAAGATCCACCGAGGCCGGGGACAGTGGCGAGTTGATGGCATTTTTGCCTTCTTCCTGCAGGTCACTCACTGTCAAGCAGAAAGAAAAAGAAATGGTTAGTGTACATGGAAGACCAGGGCATCACATGCTGGCTGTGGAAACAAAGGGAAATCGACGCCTGTTTTTTTAAGCATTTAACAAACATTCCTAAATGGCTCGCCGCCCAGACAAAGTCTGAGGAAAAAACGATGCGAACCGAGAATTCGTTCCGCAATTCTTCCCCTCGCCAAACGTTTCCGATCCCCGCCGAGCCCTGCCAGCCTGTTGTCACTGCTCTTTGGAATACGTGACTAAGACAAGGAAGCTTCTGGATGCTTCCAGATCTGCCCAAGGCTGCTGGGATGGACAAGGCTCGGATCACAGCGACAGGGCCTGAAAAGCCGAGGCCTCCCTCCCCTCTCTGGAGAGCTGCATCCCACACCGCGGACCATGGCTGCGGAGGCCCCTCCCGACACGCGCACCGGCAAGTCCAAAATTTAAAGCGGTGCCACTGTGGACGGCCACGTTCATGGGGACAGAATCCTGATGGCCTGAGGACAGGTGACCCCAGGGTTGGGAGCACTAGAACCTGCAACAGAATCTAACAAACCAGATGCAGAGGCTTCGAGTCGGAAGCGCCAGGACCCCCTGAACAGAAAGCACCAGTTGTGCATGTGTTGGGGTTCGGGAGGCGGAAGCATCGCAGGGTCCAGAGGC
>NW_011889280.1:181395-182794 GCF_000151845.1 Pteropus vampyrus | reverse complement strand
CTCCGGGCTGAGGAATGAGTGATGAAGAGGAGGGTAAGGTCCCTCATCCCAGAGAGAACCCCGGAAGGCTTCCCGGAGGAGGCAGCAATTGAATGCCACCTTCAAAGATGCCAAGAATTCAGAAAACGGGCTTTGAGACTCTGTGCAAAGCATATGGGTGACGGCTCTGAGCCGAGCTTCCGCAAGCCCAGGGTGGGAGCCACGTCGGTTCGGAGCCGCAGTGGGTTCTCGGGACTCTGCTTTCTCTCACAGGCTGGCTTCTCTGAGGGGCACTCGGCTGAGGAGCTCGCGGTCTAAATCTGGTTGTCGTCTTTGGAGGGTCGGTGGTGACTGGGGGGTGGGGCTCTTCTGGAACCAGACTCTTCCCCCAGGACCCCACTCTGCCTGCTCAGTGGCTTCTCATTAATCCCAGAATGCATCTGCCGTTTAAAGCACTGGTCCATTTGCCAGAAAGGGAAACACTTCACAGACACGAAACCCCACTGTCCTGAGTCCCAGAGGAAGATCAGGCGTCCGGTGTGCGTGACAGGCGGGGGCGCTCCGAGGGACTGGGGCTCGGCGTCACGCGGCCGGGGATCCACGTGTCTGCCGTTGCTCTCAGACAAAGGCCTTGTCCCCACTAAACCCAGCGGCTGACCACAACGGCATCGAAGCCAATGTAGTCCCACCATGCCAAAGTTCGCCTCCCAGCGGTGACACCCTGTGGCCAAAGGCCACACAGCGGACACGGGGCTGGGGAAGGCCAGGGGCCTCAGAGAGAGAGCGGAGGGACAGCGTTCAACTGGACAAGTGCCCCTTGGGACAGCACGCCTTGCTCAGCCCTGGATGGCAGAGCCAGATGTGCAGGCCATAGTCACCATATCTTAGGAGTTTTTCAAATGAAACTGAAAAGGTGGGGTTTGGTGTGGAACCTCCCAGTTTATAAACGTGAGCAGATAATTCCGATTCTGTGGACCAGCCAAGGGCAACCAGTTTGCAACCTCGGGTCACGGTAAATGTCTAACCCATGTCCTTGCCTGTTAGCGGAAAGAAGGGAGAGGACCGCTAACATTTCCTGAGCACCTACTGTGTGCCGACACCTTCCGGGCTGTTGATTCATCTCATCTCCTAACCAGTCTGTGAGGGACCGACTGGGTCCTGGCTGGGCCAGTGTCTGGTAGAGATAAAGGCACATGACATACACAACCAGGGAGCCCTGGAACCAGAACTGAACCCGGTTCTACCCGCACTTGCACTTCACTGACCCCAGCTCAATCCTACCCACCTTCAAGCCTCAGCTTACTGGCTGCTTCCTCCAGGAAGCCCTCCTGGGTGCTCCACATCCCCTCCAGGCTCCTCTCTGCCCAGCTTGAGTCCCGCAGCCCTGTAACTACTTTTTCCTGGACCATCTGCCCACAGC
>NW_011889280.1:172934-180220 GCF_000151845.1 Pteropus vampyrus | reverse complement strand
CGGGCTGGGGACGGGCCATCGGGAGCCGACTCTCCTGCATTTCAGTGGGAACCCCACAAAATCGCTCTTCAGTGAGGCTTCCCGGGCCTCCGCCAAGTGAGAGCTTTCGATGAATTCCCCAACTTCCATCTGCGTTCAGAGGGGTTGTTTCTTTGCGGAAGTTGTAATTTATCGGAATCATGAACTTCATCAGCCATGAAGGTCTTAGCGGAGCGGTTCTCCTAAAAATAAATCAAATTGTGCTTCATGTGACAACCTCACAGCTCAGTGGAGTTTACATAAGGCCCAAACGAGATCTAAATGAGAACAATGACACCCAGAGACTCGAAGCGGCGGGTGAGGGGGCCACGCTGTAGGACGGCCCTTTCTGACATCAAAGATAAGCCGATCCAAACCAGCTACCGGTCATAATTCAAAGACGTGAGCTTTTTCTGGCGGATCACTTGTGTAACGGCCTTGAAACGTGAGGCCCGGCCTCCCCCAGAGGGTACGGACTCCGGGTTCAGCCTCCGAGATTCTCAGGATTATGGTGGGTGGACGACAGCGACCCGCCCAGCATGAGGACAGCGAGGACCGACGACAGCCCAGGAATGAGCAGCCGCCCTCCCTGACCCGGATGCGGGAAAAGAGCGAAATTACTTTCAGCAATTCGTGTATAAGCAAAACATAAAAGCGAAAGCCTCTTAACCTTGAAAGAGGTCCGTCTGTACGGAGGACGGGGCTCTGGCCTTGTCACGCAGCGCGCGGGCCCACCGTGACGAGCTGGGTCCGCGGACGTTCTGGTACCTCGCTGTGATTTCTCAGTGTGGGGTGAGTTTCTGAACTGTGCTGATAAGACCGCAGCCCAAACTTTAATAGGGTCACGCAGCCTGAACATCTGATTTATGGGGTTTGCTCTCCTGGGGCACGAGGTCCCAACCCATCTCTCAAGACAAAATAAGTTTAGAAGCTAAAATAAATGGGAGAGCGTTTCAACGAGGCAGAATGTAAAACAGGTCTACAGCATCACTGTCTCTGCAGCAAAAGTTTAGGCAGCTCCAGGCCCCGGGTCGTTCAGCCGTGAAGACGTGACAAGCATTGGCCCAAAGCCAGCAGGGGCTGCCCGTGCTCGGAGCATCTGGTACAAGAAGCAGACGCAGAGAAGGATGTGCCCTAGCCACCCACTGAGCACCGAGAAGGCTTTTAAGGAACCAAAGGACAATTAAATGCAGTCCATATTAAGAGCACAGTTTTAAAAGCATGTTTCAAAACAATACAGTATGATGTTTACGTAAAAAATACAATCAGGAAATTCAAAACTATAGATTTCCATTGGTACGCACCTAAATTCATAGAAAGGGTAGAAGGCAAGGGTACACTCCGAAGTAAGAGGCACGTCACTCCTGGAAGAGATGAGTGACAGGAGGAAAAGGGAAACTGAGGCGGGGGGGCGCTTTGCCACGACTGTGTTCAAATGTTACTTGTGAATAAAAATTTAAAAAGAACAGACAACAAGCAGATGCTCTGACAGGGTACGCGGCGGGCGGCGGCGGTGGCAGCTAGTTCTGCCATTAAGTTGACGACAGAGGACAAGAAGACGGGCAGCCTGCCCGAGCTGGGCCTGTCTCGGCCGCCGGGAGGGGTCGGCTTCTGAAAGCAGAGCAGCAGGACCCAGAACCCGGGCAGCCCGCGGCTGCATGGCGTCCCGTGCACAGGCGGAACCCTGGCCTGGAGGCCTCGGACACCGGGCTTCCTCGCGGGAGGTCCGCGGGGAAAGAGCCTGTGCGTTTGCTGCAGACCCCCTGAGTACATCACAGCGGGCCGCTGGGGCCATGCGCTTAGTGCGTGGGCAAGAGAGAAGTAGTAAGTTTGGGGGGTGCAGTAACCGAACCCCCCCGGGCAATTCCACCATCACCTCCAGGCTCAGGAAAACACCTGCTGGACGGGAGAGGCATCCACACAGCTCAGAAAGGACTTCAGAGTCGCTTTTCATCAGGACAATCTGCCTGCTCCTCTGTGCTTTCGCGGACCAACTCGGGGCACGGCACCTGTCTCGGGTGATGCCGGGACGTGCAGTGCTGCCTGGGTTTGCCTGGGGAAGGTGTGCGGGGGGAGCTGAAGGGCCTTCAGCCTCAGGGAACCCCGCCCTGGAGACCTGCTCTGAGACAACACCCATGAATGACCGCGCACCGCCCGGATCTCCCTGTCATCTGCCCCCGTCATTGGCCAGAGCCTTCCCAGGAGCCTTTGCTAACCCTTCACCCTCCTGAGCACATAGCCCAGGCTCCCCCACTCTGATGTGCTCAGACCCCTGGGCTGATGGGCTCATTTGGATGCAGCAGGTCTGAGCAAGGTCCAAGACACGGCGCCACCAGCCAGCCCCCGGGTGCCGTCACTAGTCCGTGGACCCCGCCTGGAGCAGCACGGACTGGAAAGTCATGACCGTGCCTTGCCCGCTCCTGAACCCAAACTGGTGAGTGGCTCTTAAAGATGAGCACAGGGGCCGTGTTCCAGAAGCTTCCTACCTGGCCAGCACCTGTGCAGCCCTGGTTTCCAGGGAGGAAGGGGGCTCGCTGGGCACCCCTCCCACACGCCGCTGGGCTCAGCTTCTGCTACGGACGAGGCCTCTAGACAACTGACTCACACCCGAGCTGGCCCAGCTGGTTAGGCATGGATCCGACCCACCCCAGGCCCGTGGTACCCCTAAACTTCTTTAGCGTCCAGCCCTCGGTGAGACCAGTAGGAAGCACAGACCGCTTCCCGCCCGTGGGGACAACCCAGAATTACATTCTTCCTCCGTGAATCAAACACAGAGCCGCCTGTCTCAGCAGCAACAGTGGGAGGGTTCGCTCGCCACCCTGGCTTCTCCCAGAACCCTCTATTTCAAAGGGCTGGTTCCCACACCCCGGCAGGACGGGCTGGACTGCCGAAACAGCTGTGGGCGGCCAGGGATGCTCAGGATGCTGACGGTAGCTCTGCCAGCCTCCGGGGACCCCACGAGCAATCCAGGGGGAGAGAGACGGCGGGAGGGAGCCACGCGAAACCCGGCAAGTGATAACCCGATTTGACCAGGACTGAAGTCAAAAGGCCCCAACACGTGCGAGTGCGAAGAACACAGAGGGAGGGACCGAGGACCTAAGTCCACCCCGCACCCCCCGCCCCCCGCAGATCCTGAATCTCCCGCGTCCTGTCACTGGGGTGGCCCCGGGGTGGGGCGTGGTCCTCTGTGCAGGACGGCCACCCTAGCCTCCCACGGGCCCTGCCTTGGCCTCTCCCCATCCCAACGCAGCCTCCCTCTTCTGCAGGTGACCTTCCTGGACTCCCTTGGAGGGAACCAGCCCCATCCGGCCACCATTCCACCCCAGGCCTGCGCCGATGGGCACGCTGTACTCCCCACACCACAGCTACCAAGTCAGAGGCGGGCTCAGCCCAATTAGAGTCAACAGCTACAAGGAGATTTTACCAGGAATGCAGAATGAGACAGGCACCCTTTCTCGCTGGCCTTGACCCAGAAAGGATGCAGGTGGAAGCTTCCCCATCATCTTACCACCACACAGAGCCTGGAAATGAAGGTGCTGGGTCAACGGAGCTGAGAGAACACAGCTTAGGGAAACTATCTGTGTGCTGGATCAAGCCTTACCTGAGGGCGACCACCTCTGGAACTTCCTGTCAAATGTACCCATGAACTCCACTTTGTTTTAAGTTGGGTGTTCTGAAATTCGCAACATGAGTCCTGTCTGATGAAGCAGCCCTTCCAACACACAAAGCTAAGCCTCACTCTCCAGTGGAGGGCACCCCGTGGCTCCCTCCGGCTCCGGGGGAAAATCCAAACCCCTCCGCATACCCGCCCTTCGGGTGGGACTAGAGTCCTCCTCTGGGCCCCCCGTGCATGTGACAGCTACAAACACTTATCTCCCAAGGAGTGTACCTACCTCCCTGTCCCCCGAGCAATGCAGACTGGCCAGCGGCTATTCATAACCTCACGTCCTGCACAAACCCTGGCACGTGACGAGCATTCAACAAATATCCGTGGAATGAATGAATGAATGAACAAACCACTATGACTGTGTTTACACAGGCAGCTGCCTAGAGAATTTAGGTAAGAGACATAAAGTCACAAGAACCGGAAACAGACGATTCCTACTAAGCATCCCACCTCCAGCCGCTGAACTGGCTTACGTTCGCCTGGCAGTCGTGAGTCACCGAGAACCCAGTTACTACAACTTGGCCGTGCAGAGCTGGGGGACTCGAGACAGGATCCTGCTCTGCAATTAGGGGCTTATTGGGACAAGCTGCCCCTGGCGCGATACTCCCAAAGCTCGTCTGCCGGGGCGCACACTCAGACAGCCACCTGTGGCGGGCAGAGGACCACGGCAATCCATCCGTTTCTGGGAAAAGCGGGTCTCCCGAATGCCAAAAGTTGCTTAAGCATAAACACAAAAACACTGGCTCTCAGAAGCCCACGTCAAACCGATGATTCCCTCGCCCGGGATCAGGCCTTCCCTCCCCTTTGCCCTGGGTGATCAGAAAAAAAGCGAGAAACAGAAAAACGAATTGTCCATGGGAAGAACAGGAAGAAAGATTTCCAGGTGGATGTTAAATGTCACGTTTACCATATAAACCGCCTGGCGAGCGGAAACCAGGACACGGGAGGGGCCTGGGCTTCTCACTCACAAAGGATGACGGACCCTTTAGGGACGAGTGCCGGTTTGGTTGGCTTTTCAGACAGAAAGCAAGTGCGTCAGCTTATCCGAGCCACCTCTGCGAGTGCCTCAGGTAGATCCTCAGGATCGAGAAGGCGGTTAGGCCCATGGACGGCCCGGGCGTCTGCGCCAGCCCATGGGGGTTCAGGTTCCCGGTCCCCCCCGCTCCCAGACACCTCTCCGTGCATCAAGACTTCGTCCCTGCACAGAGGCCCATCAGGCCTCTTCTCTGCCCACGGACTGTCCCCGGTCCTCCACTGCCCCCCAGAACAAAGTCTGAACCCCTCGCCGTGGCACTTGCCCCCGCCCCCCACTGAAGCCTTTGCTCAGGCTGCGCCCACTCCAGGAGTAACATATTCTATATTCTACCACTGTGCCAGGGAGCCCAACACGCCATACTTTTAAAGTCACTGCAAATGTCCCCTCTTCCACGGCCCTGTCATCTGTCACCCTTCCAGAGCCCCCAGGCCCAGGGTCTGTGCAGGCGCCAACAGAACCATGGAGAGGCTGGAGGCTCGGGGGGTCGTCACAGAAGCACCGCGCGCCCTTGGGCTCAGGCTTTACTCCTTCCATCTTTTATCATCTCTCTGCCGTGGGGGGATAACAACCGGACCTGATCCTAAGGTTGTCATGACAACTAATTTAACACGATGACGTGCGGGGAGCAGTAGCCAGCCCAGCAGTAAATACAGGGTCTCCCTTCCCCTTTTCAAGCCACCATCAGTACCTGCGCTGGGTCACCGGGAGCACTCAGCGTCACATAGAGTCATCCGCTCCACAAGTCTGCCCGGCGGACCACGCGAGGCTGCCAGGTCTGGCCGTGAACTCACAGACAGCCGGACCGTCCTGAATTTATGATCTAGGGGTTGTGCGGATGTCTCACCACTGGATGATAAACTCCTAGAAGGCAGAGGTCAAGTTCCATCACCCCTGAGCCTCGGAATAGGACCCAACACACAGAGGAGACCCCACAAATGTGCCCTTGCCTGAATGGAACCAAATCCTGAACGCCTCAGTTATCTGCCAGCACTGAGGGCTGGAATGGCCATGGCACGCAACTGTTCGGATGACCCCAGAGGCCACGTACCCCCAGGTCACCAATTCTCAGAGAATCCAGACATTGAAACATCCACTTCACCGCAAACCAGGCGCAAGCTAATCGCAAAGATCTTAAATTTACTGCTCAGAAATTTAAGCAGTAAATTTAAGAACATCTTTCACCGCGAACATCTTCCCACGGTCACTGAGCTTTTAAAACAGACACTAATGAGACCAGATTCTAACAGAACTCTGACTCCACATAAAGCATCAGGATGGCAACTGGGCAGTGCCAGCAACACAGTCCGGCCCCCACGCCGATTCTGAAGGGTCCAAAGTGCCTCCCAAAGTCCACCAGCCATGAGCCAGGGCCAGGCCCCACCAACGGAGACAGGGGACCAGGAGAAGGAGGCCAAAGAGCCCGCAGGAGGCTCGGAAGCATTGTGCAAGTGACTCAAGGAAATTAAAATGCAGCCACACAGCAGAGGCCAAGGCCAGCTGGGCCCCCGCAGGCCGCGTGCCCACCTGGACGGGGGAGAGAGCGCGGGCTTCCCCAAGGACCACGGCGACCACCATCATTCGGCGCGTGTTCTCCTGGAGTTCTTGGGCATGTGTCCGATGATCCCCCACCCTGTGATGGACAGCTGGACCCGCATCCCACAAGCCAGCCTCCCCGACCCTCGAAGGGGCCATCCTGTTCTGCGTCCTATTTTCTCAGCCCCCCTCAGCTCTACTGCCTGACCCTGGCCCAATTCACCCGAATCTCATGGCAGATCCTTGGACGTGAATGCCATTTCCTTGATTGGCGGATGGTACCTTCGTCACATTTCTACCGATCAATGGTGCCGGTGTTTAGGGAGGACTGGAAAACAAAACTCAAAAGAAGCCTGAATTATCCAAAAAGCGACTCCGACGTCTCCCCTTGTGTTTAGTGGCCGTGCTCAGGGCCCCTCGGGGCCGAGCTGTGGGGTGTGCCCCGCCCGGGAGGGAGGTAAGGAAATCCATGGATGGTTTCCAGCAGGGGGACGAGCCCAGGGAGGTTAACACACTAGGAGGGAACTTGCTTAATAGAGAGGAAACAGAGCTGTCAGTGGATAGAAGCGGCCCAGCAAAGCAGGTTCCACAGGCCCCTGCGCTGCAAAACTTGTATTAATTAATCCGATCGATAATGTCCCGTCGCACCCAGGGAAGTCCAAAGTGCACTCTGCTGCGAAGATAAGAAGATTAAATCATTAAGGCATTTAAAAAAGGAAAAAAAAAAAAAAGACTACTTGCACCTGCCACCGAAACGCTTAGCTGGGAGAGGCCTTAGAGGAGGGACGTGGAAAATGCCAGGAGGAAGGACAGCGCCCTCTAGTGGCCCGTCACCACCTGCACAGGCGAGATGGGATAAACCCGCCGAGGTTTCCAGCGAGAGTCAGGCCTGCCGGGAAGACGGACACCTGCCAGAAGCCGGTGGCTCTTTGGCGGGTGACTCCGACGCTGGTGGCTCTGTTGCCACCTGACATACTTAAGGGGCCAGGGTGGCATGTGCACTGGCCCGCCCGGGCGCAGGCGGCTCCACGC
>NW_011889280.1:163243-172008 GCF_000151845.1 Pteropus vampyrus | reverse complement strand
GGGCACCACTCTGCGGGGCGATGCTGACGATGGGGGCTGTGCATGCGTGGGGCCCCCACGACACGGGCCGTCCCTGTACCTTCCTCTCTACATTGCTGTGAAAAAACAAAGTCTGTTCTTTTTTAAAAGAGCAGCAGGCGACACTTTGGGGTCACAGGGTGTGTACGCGTGTCTGTGTGTGTGCGTGCGTGTGTATACACGTGCGCTCCAGGCAGATCTCAGGCACGCGTGGCCCCAGGGCCTGGGGGGTGGGGTGGGGGGTGGGGTGGGGGCGGGGCCAGTGGTTGCCAGGGGTCTTCTCTTCCCTTGGTCTCCCACTCCTGGGGTGACGGGTCCTGAGGACACTCCCCGGAGGCAGCCTCCTCCTAGCTCAGTGGGTCTCAGCCAGGGACGAGTCAGCATGTGTGCCAGTGTCTGGAGACAGTTTGGGTTGTCACGCCTGGAGGCAGAGGTTGCTCTTGGCATCTGGTGTACGGAGACCAAGGATGCTGCTCAACGCCCTACAGCACCCAGAACGTCCCCACCTCAGAGAGTGACCCAGTCAAGACGGGCAGCGCCGAGGTGCGGAGACCGCCCTGGAGCAGGCTCAGGAGTCCCAGCAGCTGGACAGGCGAGGGTTCTCGCCACGTCTGCGTAGCCGTGCGGCCCCCGCAGGCATCCAGCACCTTCTCTCCGGTCAGAATCTCTCCAGGGTCAGAGCCTTAGTTCCCCATCTCATGGGGTCATCGTGTGGTTTAACCCCACCCAAGCTGTCCTGTGCTCTGTAAACCGTAAGCACTAACCAGTGTACAGTGTGGGCATCCCTCAGCTTACAGGACCAAGGCGGGCAGTGCCCGGCCTCCAGACCCTCCGGGACAAAGGCTCCTGCCTGCTGCCACCCGGCCCCTACCACCAGTCCCCATGGAGCCCACGGCGTGGGTCTCCTTGGCACAGAGGCGCAGGCTGGACCCCTCTGGGCCTCTGCTTTCCCATCCAGTGTGGACAGGAGGTGGGGTCCTGAGGGCAGAAGTGACTCTGCAGCATATCCGGCCCATCCATTCCTTATCACTCCGTGTGCCCGGCACGGGGCCAGACTCTAGTCGCCCACACAGCCCAGCCGGGCCTGCAGCAGGCAGCGGGGAGGGCACGCGGGGGAGGAGACAGCGAGTGATGTTTAACGCTCCCCGCCTCCCCCGTACCCCGCTCCTTCATTGGAGACAAGGCTCTGGGGGGAGGGGCACTGCTCTCCCGTGCAGGCCAGAATCAGCCTGCCCTGGGCCTCGCTCCCTGTGGCCGCAAGCAGCTCAGCCTCTTGCCTGAAGCCCTGGCCTCCCACCTCTGGTTGTCCTGGCAACTGTACCCTTCCTCCCCAAGGAAGCCAGTGGGCTCCAGCACGGTGAGTGCTCAGGACACTGGTGACAGCTGGGGGCCAGGTAGGGACAGCCGGACCAGCCAAGTGTGCAGCCAACATCCTATGCAGCTGGACAGCTGCTGCCCGGAGGCTCCGCAGACCCGAGCCCAGGGTCACAGTGCCAAGGGACCTTCTGTCAGCTTTGCTCACCCAGGCAGTGGGATGAACTGTGGGGCTCGAAACTGTGGGGTTTATTCTAGCACAGCCGGGCTTCCTTCTATCCCTCGACAGAAGCCTCATCCTGGCTTTAGGGGACCGACCCCTTCTGACGCTCCTTCTAGGACACCCACCTCAAAGTCCCCTGGGGGGCTGGCACGGCTCTCTGCTTCCTTCCTGCCCTGAAGCTGCCACACTCTGGTATTATTTTGTGTTTAAACAACTGTCTGTCTCCAGCTCGAACAGATACTCCCTTTATCCGTACCCTAGGAGCCCAGCACAGGGTCTGGCACACAGTAGGCCCTCAATAGATGTTGGCTGAATAACGGAGTGAAATGTGTCTTATAACCATGCCTCCTTTCCGGTCAAGGATTTGATAAGAGGACATGTGACATGGCCGACCCCAGGACCTAACAGACAGAGGAGGCCCTCAACAAACGCTCAGCAAATAAGCTTTGTGGGCCTACTACGTGCAAGCCAGTCGCCTGCCGAGCTAGAGGGGAAGGAGGCAGGAGATCACCCCACAGCCTGCTTCCTCTTCCTCCTTCGAGAGAGAGGCTCCCCCCACCCCGACCTCCTCTATACCTTCTATAAGCACTGGTTGCATCCGTTCCAGTGTACCCCAAATTTCAAAGGCCCGTCTTGCCTCCCCAGCTGCACAGAAACGTCTGCATTTGGAGAAAATAACTAACGGGGCACATTTCATGTCTGGGTCCCTTTCTTTGTAGATGACGTTTGAGAGATTTAGGAGTCAGGGCTGGGGGCGTAAGGACGGCGGCATCAATTCACTTTGAACTTTAAATCTCCTCCACTTAATAAAAGAAGTCTGGCTCTGCAGACGCATTTTCTCACATAGCCATGTGATTCACCTCAGTATGCATCTGCTCATTCACTCTCACTCGTCCCACCGACACCTACCTGATGGACAGCCACTAACCTCAGGTGTCCCACGGCCAGGGCGAGGACTCAGACACAGGCCCGGCCCCCAGGGCCTTGGCTTCCAGGGGACAGACAATGGCGGGATGTGAGAATGCTGGGGACCGAAGAGGAAATGGGTAGCAGTCCCGGCGGGCTTCCTGGAGGAGGCACCATTGGCATCGGGTCTTCGAGGAACCTGGCCTTCGGGGAGGAGGGAGAGGGTCCCAGACCTCCGCCCCCACGTTCCCAGCGGGTAGGAGAGGCATGTCCTCTCAGTCTGGGTCATTCTGTCACAGGAGGGAGGCTAAGAAGCCGATCGGAAAACTGCCCACTCTGCATTCTCACGGTCCCTTCCCTCGTCCCTCTCCACACCCAGCGTGAAAGCCCCTCGCCCGACAGGGCGGTGAGAGGTGGCCCGCGGGGTGGGGACAGAGTACCAGACGGAGCCGGAGAGGAAGGAAGCCTGGCCCTCGTCGAGGGCCTGCCCGCCCACATCCTCCGACATGAGCTCACTCAGGCTCCCGACGGCCGGGGGAGGGGGCCAGCCACAGACCCGGGAACGGAGGCTTAGCACGCAGGCGACTTGCCCGAGGAGAGGCAGCTAATGGTGACAGTTGTACCGGAACCAAGTTGGCCCAGCTACAAAGCCCTCTCCACAAAGAATGAACATGGGGAGTCACAGACATTTAAGTAGTCACATAAAGTCCTTGTGGTCTCAGAGCCCCGTAGGCAGTAAAGGGGCCGGAGGGGAGGAAGGAGGAGGGAGGCAGACACGGCACGGCCAGTGGCTGACGGGGACACCGAGGCTGCGGCAGCAGCCCCTTGGCTTTCTGGGGCGCGTGCTCTGGGCCAGGCGTGGACGGCCGCGGGGGCCTCCATGCAGTGAGCGGCCACCTTGCTTGTCGTCATTTCACCGATAAGAAAAATAAAGCTCAAGGAAGCTGAGGAAAGTACCCAGGACCCCACGACGAGTGAGAAATGGAGCGAGGACTCGTATCCTATCTGCCCTGCTGTCTGAGCATCCAAAATAAACACACACTCACTCACCTGAGCCCAGTCCCAACTTCCGCGTCCCCGTACGCGGCAGATGTCAAGCCTGCAAGAAGGTGGCAAACACACACACTGGGGATGAGAGCTATTCCAGAAAAGGCCTCTGGGTGCAAAGGTAGAGTGCGGGTCTGGTCCACGGGCCGAGGTGGAACAGGCGGCCATGGAGCCACGATGGACGAGGTGCTCTCAACTCAGTTCCCCAAGCTTTCAGGGCCTGGGGACCCCTTTTCTACAGAAAATTTAATGGACCTTCAGAGAAAACACATTGGGCCTGGCTTTTGAATTAGCTCTTCAACAGCAGTAGGTGGACGAGCAGGATGCCAGTTTACTTTGGTCCCCATCGACACTTCCCCAAGCGGGTCCCACAGACGTGGGTCTTGTATGAGTTAAGCCACCATCGAGGAAGCGAAGGACAGACTGGTAAAGTCCTTTTCTGCAGGACTTCTCAGAGCCTTCGCTCTGCTCTTGTACATTGCGACTCTCCCAGGAGACGGGGAGAGAACGCAGTAATCGGCTCCTCAGTCAGAAAGGGCAAGAGGAGGAAAGTCCGTCTCGGCCCTGAGAGGGCGGGGGTTGGGCAGGGAAGGGACCGTCCCTCGGGAGCCACCAAGCCCGTTCATCGCCACCCGCTCCCTGTGCAGCACAGGAAGGGCCACTTGGCCTGGCTCAGTCACTTTCTGCTTGTTATTGTAAGGTCTATTGTCCCTGAAAAGCTGCCTCTGAGGGTGAGCTCAGAGCCTCCTGCATTCAGTTGCCTTAAGCCCCTTCTTCGACTGCTGATTCTCCCCCAGAAATGTTCCCACGCCCCCACCCAACGCCCGCTGGCAAGGCTGGGAATGATCACAGCTAAATCGGCTCCTTGACGGAAGGTCACCGCAGCACACTCGGATGACCCTCATCTCACTCAGTCCCCCGGCAGGGCCCCAGGAGACCAGAGGCAAAGCGCTCTGACGAAACCCCGACTCCTGTTTCCATTTGCTGTGTGCCCCTGGGCAGCTTGGTTAGCCTCTCTGGGCTTCAGCTCACTCAACTGTAAAATAAGTTGTGATGAGGACTGCACGAGACGGAGCACACTGAGAGTCCGGGACGGTCCCTGGGGCTCGCACGCGTCACCTGTACCGTTGTCCCAACTTCGCAGGCGGGAAAACTGGGCCTCGGGGTGACTGCTAACCGCCATCATCACACTAATAATGGCAACGCTCTGTCCACTGAGCTGCCTCCTGAATAAAAGAGAACCAACCTCTCGTCCAGCAGTGACAGGAAGAGCCAGATGCTGGCCAAGGACGGCCGGTGAAAAGAGAAAGCCAGAACCGAAAGGTGACTGAAGAGAGACCATCGTATCAGACAGACAGACACTCCTAAGACAATCTTAATTGCAACTGGATCCTGAAAATGTTCCAAACACCAATCTTTTAGGCCCAAAGGCCCACATGACCCCGCCGGAGTGATGGACACTTCCCAACACGCTTCACTCCACCCATCAGGTGGCCCCTTACCCCACTGTCCTCACACCAGCGTCCTCGCCACCTGCCGGGGCAAAGTCGAACGGCCGGCCGGGGTTTATTCGGCCTGCCCCCATAAAGCGGAGGAGGGCGAGGGTGGGCCCGGGTCTCGCTTCTGCTGGAAATGACAAGAAAACGGGCAGCACTCACTGGAGAAGACGGTGTGGCCGGCGGGGGCGTTAGAAGGGCGGACACGGTGAGGCCGGGGACTCGGCGGGGAACAGGAGACACGCGCGGAGCTCATATATGGCCGCGGGCAGGGACGCGACCGTGACTTGCAGCTGGAGGGGAAGGCCTCTTTAGGGACACTCTGAGGCGGACCACAAAGGACCAGGCTGCCGGGAGAACCCAGTTGTTTTTCCGTGATAGGACCCCACTAACCACAGAGTATTATTTCTATCTTCACCGCCAACGGCTTCGCGGGCAAACTGCTCCCCAGGAAAACAAACCCGCGGGCCTAAGGAAGGGAGGGAGCGTCCACGCCTGGGCTGAGACTCAGACCTGTTTGCGGGGATCGGTGAAAACGGACTGGACTTTGGCCTCCGTTAAGCCTGACCTCAGCCGGGCCTGGAGACTGGGCCCCGGGCCAGGGCGGACGGGAGGGTCCGCGAGGTGGCACAGGCCCTGTTCTCCGTCCCAAACTTGAACGAACCAGTCATAACAAATGGCAGGCCTGCAGCACCCCACGCTCGTCCCCGGGTCCCCGACTAAGAGCTGGCCCTCCACGGGCAGCATGCGAGGAAGAAGCCATGGGACCTGCTCCCCACAAAAGTTCTCAGGGGACCACCCAGCCCCAGGCACAAGCATCGGCAGCAGGGGACGCCCCTCCCAGCACCCCTGCCCCACCGCACGCCCCACCCGCCAGACAGGGTGCAAACCAGGGGTCACGCAGAGTCCAGACCGGACCTGTGGCAGCAAGTACGAGAACCCTAAGGCCGTGTGGCCCCACAGCTGACCCTGCTTTAACTGCCCTCGCGTTTGCGTGACCTGAAGAAGCCTGTTATGGGCTGCATTGTGTCCCCAACCCCCAAATCCACATGTTTAAGAATGTGACTGTATTTTGAGAAAGTCTTTTTTTTTTTTTTTAGGTGAGGCAGCCCTTGGCTGACCTCACAGATGGCAAGGACCTTGTCAGCTTACAATCCCTTATATTTTTATTTTTTACGCCTACAGCACCTGGTCTTCCTAGGTGGTCTCCCATCCGAGTACTAACCAGGCCCAACCCTGCTTAGCTTCCGAGATCAGACGGGATCGGGCTTGTTCCGGGTGGCATGGCCGTAGACTGAGAAAAAGTCTTTAAAGAGGTGAGAACGATTATATGAGGCCATCGGGGCGGCCCTAATCCAACATGGCTCGTGTCCATATAAGGAGAGGAGATTAGGACACAGACACATTGAGGGAAGACCATGCAAGGACACAGGAGAGGACTCCACTGGCAGAGACGAACCAACCCTGCAGGCACCTTCATCTTGGACTTCAAGCCTCCAGAACTAGAAGCGATACATTTCTGCTATTTGGGCCACCCAGTCTGTGGCAGCCCCAGCAGACTAAAACTGCCCCAGAGCCCAAGGCCAGGACAGCAGCTGGCAGCGGTGCCTGAGGAGATGCTTCTCAGTCAGAGCAGAGCGAGGATGTCCTACAGGCACTTAGAAACAACGGCCCTGGCTGGCCGAGGACAGACGGCCACCATGCAATCCGAGAGGCCAGCGCTCACGGAGTGGGGCCTGAGGTCTGCACACGAGGGACGGTGGGCGGGAAGGGCATCTTCTCGGCACCCCTGTGTCTGCAGGTCCCCTCCCCGGCATGTGACCTGAGGGCTGTGTGTGGTGACAGTCCCCAGGGCCTCGCCTAGCGCTGCCCAAAGTCAAAGCCCCGTAAATGCCACTCTCCTCCCTGCACCAAAGCCCCGAGCAGCCCGTACGACCAGTCTAACCCCAGAAACCAGGGGTAAAAGTAACCTGCAAAGACCCCCTGCAGCTCTGAGCACCCCAATTCCAGGACTGGCCAGTGATGGTTCACGGCCTCGGCCACAACTGGGGACCCGAGGTTTTTCCATGACCTTGAGCAAGCCGCCTCTCGACATGTCTGGATGGGAGCAGCTGACTGCTGGCCCCTCCAGAGTGTGGACCGCCCCCCTCCCGACCCCACAGAGCAGGCCACGGGTGAGTGAGGGAACCGACGGCCAGTGGTAGCAGCGCTGGACTGCCACACATGCCTGTGGGCAGGGCCCGACCCTGGGGACTGCCGTGCCTTAGGGAGCCCCCTCCGACCCCACCGCCCCTGCCTGCCCCGCTCTAAACCACAGTCCACCCTCAATACTCATGGATCTCGTGTTCGCAAATTCACCTCTTCACTAACATTTATTTGGGACCCCCAGATCGGAAGTCACGGCACACGTGGTCCTCTGCAGACACGCGCTGAGCAGAGAAAAAATTAAGTAACCCAAGGTGCACGTTCCCTGCTGAGATCCACCAAGGTGACAGACACCCTGCCCTGTTTGAGCCCTCATGTTGCAAACAAGTGTCATTTTCACAGTCTATTTAGTGCCACGTAGTTTCTCATTTTTGTGCTTTTTGGGTATTTTTTTTTTCTCATGGTTTAAAATGGTCCCAAGCGCAGTGAAGTGCTATCTAGCGTCCCCAGTACGACAGGCTGCGTGCTAGACAGGCTTCGTTCAGGCTCAACCTACAGTGCTGGTGGCCGTGAGTTCAATGTTAACAGAATCAGTAACATATACTCCATATGGAGTCTTTAAACAGAAACAGACAGGAAACAAAGTTATATATTGATCTGTTGACGTGGCCACAGTCCAAGAACGTGAGCCTGCATCTCCCCTGGGGCAGCAGCGCCGTGTTAGCAATCGGTGTTTGCCGTGACTTCACAGAACATAACGGCCATGAACGTGAGGACGGACTGTATTTAGGAAGTGATGGGCTGACCCCAGCACCTCACTCCGGCTGACTCGTTACCTCCTCCCATCCTGCACGACTTCTTTTTTTTTTTAATTCATCGAAAATGTATTTATTTAAATGTTTACATTTATTTAGACTTAATTTCTTTAAGCCTAGTTGGTATGCAATATTATATTTATTTCAGGTGCACAATAGAGTGACCCGACATTTACGTACCTTACAACGCGATCACCACACTAAGTCGAGTAGTCATCTGTCACCGTGCCAACTTGTCACAATATGCTACTCTTCTTGAGTGACAGCAAACCATAGCTCCTTGGCCTGTGTTCACAGAACACAGGTTTAGTCTCACTGTTGTCTAGGTCTAAGTGTCGAATCCAGCTGTGTTACCGGATGACATTGACCCAGTTAAGTCCCACTGGGTGCACCTCGCGCTCGGCTCTGGCGACGCACACCCACATCGACACACGGGGACTTCTGGACCGACCCCCGAAGGTCCCGGCTTCAACCCTCTTTCTCACCGCCGATTTCTTCCACTTCCGGCTCAGTCCAAGTTTCTCCTGCTCAAACGTCCAAAAGTGTCCCATGGCAAGCAGTTCCCCTTGCCCCAGATATTGGAGATACGCCTCCGTGGCGCTCGGCCGCGAAATTCTCACGCGAGCAGCCACCTGCCATTCCTGAATCCGTCCCACGTTCTCAGAACACAAACGACGTTCCCGCCGATGACAAGCAGTGAAAGCAGAAGCTGCGCCCTGCGACAGTCACGTCCACCCCTCGTCATGCTAAGCAAGCACACCACAAAGAGTAACAAGTGCTATTTAAAACCAAACGACAGCA
>NW_011889280.1:157376-163193 GCF_000151845.1 Pteropus vampyrus | reverse complement strand
GACCCCAGCACCTCACTCCGGCTGACTCGTTACCTCCTCCCATCCTGCACGACTTCTTTTTTTTTTTAATTCATCGAAAATGTATTTATTTAAATTTTTACATTTATTTAGACTTAATTTATTTAAGCCTAGTTGGTATGCAATATTATATTTATTTCAGGTGCACAATAGAGTGACCCGACATTTACATACCTTACAACGCGATCACCACACTAAGTCGAGTAGTCATTTGTCACCGTGCCAACTTGTCACAATATGCTACTCTTCTTGAGTGACAGCAAACCATAGCTCCTTGGCCCATGTTCACAGAACACAGGTTTAGTCTCACTGTTGTCTAGGTCTAAGTGTCGAATCCAGCTGTGTTACCGGATGACATTGACCCAGTTAAGTCCCACTGGGTGCACCTCGCGCTCGGCTCTGGCGACGCACACCCACATCGACACACGGGGACTTCTGGACCGACCCCCGAAGGTCCCGGCTTCAACCCTCTTTCTCACCGCCGATTTCTTCCACTTCCGGCTCAGTCCAAGTTTCTCCTGCTCAAACCCATGGGAAGCAGTTCCCCTTGCCCCAGATATTGGAGATACGCCTCCGTGGCGCTCGGCCGCGAAATTCTCACGCGAGCAGCCACCTGCCATTCCTGAATCCGTCCCACGTTCTCAGAACACAAACGACGTTCCCGCCGATGACAAGCAGTGAAAGCAGAAGCTGCGCCCTGCGACAGTCACGTCCACCCCTCGTCATGCTAAGCAAGCACACCACAAAGAGTAACAAGTGCTATTTAAAACCAAACGACAGCAGTCTGTACATCTGTTTAATGACACATCCTCTGTACCTGTCGAACGAGCTAAGAGAGACTTTTAAGAAGAGATGGATGACATCTTTTCTTGAGCTAATACAATCAACCCCAAGTCCGTGATATTCTGAATTTACACGGCATTTTGTGGCCATGGCTTAAAAATAGGAATGAGACACGATATCAGCTCATTACATTTCCCCAGGCTCAAGGGAGCGGTGTTTATCTTAAAGGCGTGTATGTCGCGGAGGGGAGGGAGGACTGCTCTTTATTTTATTGCTGAAAAATTGTATAGAAATCATAAAGCAGACGTTAATCTAAAAAGACGTATCAATTTGTAAGCTGCGAGCCCCGTGCAAACACAAGCTTCACAGTCGTTTTCAAATGAAAAGGAAAAAAACGATCTTCCCTTCTCCCTTCAAAACCAAGAACGGTCTTCAAGCCGAACCACGGAATGTGCAAAATCGAGATAAAACATGATCGATAGGTGTTTACAGTGTATCCCCACCATGTCTCATCTATGGAAATAACAATCGTAGAAATAATTTTTTAAAAAGCAGGTTTTAGGCATTTACTAAGCATGTGGTGCTGTGGATGAACCGTGTCCGCCCCAAAGGCACGTCCACCGGCGATCTGTGACTACCATCTATTTAGAGATAGGGCCTTCATGCCCAGTTAAGATGGGTCGCACGGGATTAGGGCGGGCCCGGCCAGTGCCCCTGTAGACCGAGGGACACTGGGCCACAGACGCACGTGGAGGGAGAAGGTCACGTGACGACAGAGGCAGAGAATGGCATGCTGTCCACACAGGCCCGGGACTGGGGGACCACCGGAAACTAGAAAAGGCAAGGAAGGGTCCCTCGCTCCCAGCCCGGCCAGAGGGCTGAGACACGGGGTCCCAGCCGTACCTCAGACACACTGTCAGCTGCGAAGTGGGCGCTACGTGCCACCCACAGTCAGCCTGGCTAAGGCAGACTCCCCGAGACAGGTCTTCTCAGAGCGCTGGTGAATTCGGGCTTCAGATCGCGATCCTGGCCACGAACGGCCCTGGGGTGCCTGCCGGGACGGGGCGGCAACTCCCGGGGCAGGGGGCGCCTCCTGGGGCAGAGCACGCCGGCCCACCCCGGGCTCCCCATGACCTCCTCCCTCATCTCTGGATTTTCTATACACACGAATTATTTTGAGCAGCCGTCGCTGCTCTACACTCACGTTATTAGTTTTAGAACCGAAGACTCCCATGCTTCCGGCTCGTCAAATTATCCTTCGTCCTGACAAATATTTATCGAGCGTGCCGCCACGTGCTATTATCCTCCTTGGTACATTACATTTTTCGAGACATAATTTACTTGGCTAATGATCACAAATTCCCTAATTTCTTTTACTCTTAAATGTGTTTAATTTTCCCACAAGTGGAACGGCAAGCTTACAAGCCGAGCGTTTTTGCCGGGTTGAGCCGAGAGAGCATTAGAGAAAGAAGGAACGGTGAGCATCATCCGACGAGGGCGCCCCCGCCACCCGCACCCCGCAGCCCGTCGGAGCGCTTCACAGGGGCCGTCTCTGGGCATGTGAGCCACTCCACAACCTGATGCTGTCCCCATGCCCTGACTGGGAAAACCAGTGCTTGGAGGGGTTGGGTAACTTGCCACATCAGCTTCAGGAGGGATGGGGTACCGGGAAGCTTCGGGCAGCCCGGCCTCAGCATCCTCCCCCTTCAACGCTCGCTCTCCTGCCTCTAACTCAACACTCGGCCGAGGGCGGTCCTCCTGCGGCCCAGGCCCGGAATCGTCCTCCACCGAGCTCCAAAGTGCCAGCATTGCTGGCGCGGATCCAACACAATGGCAGGCAGTGTGGGCTGCACCGCACAGCGGGGCTGTGCTGCTGGGCTGCTGGAGGCAAGGGCGCGCTCCGGGCACTTAAAGGTCAATGTCAGGCAGCGGCAAACAACGCGCTGGAAAGCATGGATGAGGCATGATGACAGCCGGGAAAGCAGAGAAATGCTGAGCGCACGTTCGAGGCGGGGCGGGGCCCCTCTGCTGGGAGGGAGGGGCCCAGAAGGCGGGGTACAGAGGACCTGATCTAAGTCAAGTGGTGGGACCGAGGATAATCTCATTATTCTTCTTGAAACTGTGCCTACGTACGCTCTCTGTCTGTGCAACGTACTTCACAATAATTGTTCACTTATTTTTTCATCGTGGAAAAATATACCGAACACTTACATTTTAACCATTTTTTAGTGCCGTTCGGTGGCATCACAGTGCACTCGTCACCACCATCCATTCGCTGCACTTTCTCATCTTCCCGGATTGACACTCAGTCCCCGTCAAACGCTAACTCCCCGTCCCCGTTTCTCCCAGCCCCTGGCACCCACCCTTCCCCTTTCTATTTCTACGAATTTGCTCTGGGGACCTCATCTCGGTGGAATCGTACAGGGTTTGCCTTTTCTGTGACCGGCTTATTTTACCGAGCATAATGTCCCCAAGGTTCATCGGTGTCGTGGCAGCCGTCAGAGTTTCCTGCCTTGTCAGGGTCGAATCGTAGACCACTGCATATATGTGACACACTGTGTTTCTCCGTTCGTCGGCTGATAGACACTTGGCTTTTGTGAATCATGCCGCTATGTGTCACTATATGTTTTCTAATGACCGTGTTCTCGAGAGGGAGGGAGTTAGCTAAACGGCACACACTGGGTACGTCCTGCGTGCCAGGCCCCTCGCGGAAAGCAGTCGTGGGTGGCCTATCTGCACAGTCCCTACTCAACAAAGGGATCACCGTAAAAAGCTCAGGTAGCAATAACAGGACTTTAAATGGCCACATCTCTCTGAGAACATTCTAGAAGTCGAAGAGGTCATATAAACGTGGTTTTTTTTTTTAAGTGTTGGTTTAAACCAGGGATTGGCAAAGCGCGGCTGCTGGGCCAAATCTGGCCTGCCACCAAGTCTTGTAACAAGGCGTCGCTGGGACGCGGCCACACCTGCGTGCTGACGTATCGTCCGCGGCTGCCTCCATGCCAGCGGCACAGCTGGCTCGTTCCAGAGGCCGATGGCTCACGAGGTCTAAAACCCCTGCTCTTTGGACCTTCACAGAAAAAAATTACCGTCTTTTCAATGATTAACAGGAATCATAATGCAATTTTTTCATATCTTTAAGGGGTAGAGAACTTAGGGCTGAGATGATGGCAGGAACGTGAGTTCTTGTTTATTTATTTTTTCCAGCATGCTCAGAATCAGGTGAGGAAAGTTCCCGCTGGATTCACCAGGCAACAACAGTTCATGCAAGTGCAGGCTCGCGTTCAGCGTCCACGGCAGCTCTGGAGGGGGCAGAACCTTCACAGGCACTTCCAGCTTAGTTCCTGGCACTCGACCTACTTGCAATCTTCCAATTTCACTGACAGCCTCACTGGCTGGAGAGCCACCGAGGAATGGGAGGGTCCAAGGCCAGATAGAGGCTGTGAGGGTCCTGTGGTCACTGCACTGAAGGACCCAACCTGGGAGGCTTGAAACAACAGACATTCACTCTCCCCGGTTCTGGAGAAGCCGAGATCTGGGTGAGGGGCAGGGCTGCGCTCTCTGACGGCCCCAGGGGAGGGGCCTCCCTTGCCCTTTCTGGGGACCAATGGTGGGCCCCACCCTACACTGGGATGACATCCAAACGTCCACTTTAATCTGCAAGGACCTCATTTCCAAAGAAGGTCACAGCCCTAGGCTCCAGGGATTAGGGCTTGAGCACATCCTCTGGGGACCGGGGGACACGATTCAACCGCGTCCTTTCCCAGCCCCTTCTTGGACTAGCATCACATAGGAGCACATCAAAGTGGATCCTGGCGTAAACATCACTTATCCGGTGCAGTGCCAACTATATAAAGGGCTCCTCCCATGGAGAGGGGACGGGGACAGCCGTGGCCAAGCCAGATACCAGCACAGCCTGGCCCACTCGGTACCATCGCTGCCCACGTGCTCGCTGATGCCCGGAACCACGCACCTGGCACCTGTCTAGGCTGGGTCTATCTGGCCTCCTCAGCAGCCTGCGCCCAGGGATGGAGTCACAGGCTGTTCACGGTGGCAGCTTAGCCAGCAGAGCACTCACCGCTCTTACGAATCCCCCAGCGCCCGCCCACAGCCTGAGAGATGAGACAGTTCGTCTGGACCTTCCCTCTCACTCCGTAAGAATCATGTATATTTGACGGTGGGGAATTTGCAGCCATGAAGCACGAGTCTGTCTTTGATTGCATGGCACCTGTCAAAGGAGACCTTTCCCACTAACCGGCAAAAGGACTTTTAAGGTGGCCTGGCTAAAGTGTCACAGAACAGGGACACTGCTCCCTACTCAGAGCAGATGGGGCTCAGGAAGCCGGCAGTCCCAGGTCACACAGCAAAAGCCAGACGGCCACACCTGCAAGGGACACCATGGGACACGGGGGGAATGAATGACCGGCCCGGCCCAGCCCGGCTGCCATTGTCACTTCTGTACCCAAGTGTCTCCTCCATGCACGCTGCTGGTGACACACCTGTGCACAGTGAGATGACACTGGACAGTTCACGAGGCCCTTTCTCACCCACTGACACATCTAATTCCCAAAACAATCCCGGGGACTGATAAATCCTCTGGGTCAGCTCGGCGTCACGGAGCTAGGACGGGACGATTGACCCAGATCCTGTCTCTCTCCACCCATGGGCGGCATCCAGAGTCTTAACAGGTTCAGAATATCGTGGGGGGCGGGGGGGGATTTCTTTTTCAATAACAGTGTAAGACAGAAAGAGGTCGGAACACATACCCCAAATCTAGGAAGTAGAATCTATGCCGTAGACTGGGAGCCAACAAACCCAATCCGGCCCCTGGCCTGTTCTGGTAAATAGTAAAGCTTTATGGGAACATAGCCATGCCCACCCACTTAGTATTTCCTGCGGCTGCTCGCCTGCTGTGGAGGCCGAGTCGAGTCATCGACTGAAAGCTCACTATCTGGCCCTTTACAGTAAAAGCTGGCAGATCCTGCCGTGGATGAAGACTGTGACCAGAGGATAGAA
>NW_011889280.1:154717-156091 GCF_000151845.1 Pteropus vampyrus | reverse complement strand
CATCGACTGAAAGCTCACTATCTGGCCCTTTACAGTAAAAGCTGGCAGATCCTGCCGTGGATGAAGACTGTGACCAGAGGATAGAATCTGGACGAGCCCAGACACAGGCACACTCCCGGGGGGCGGAGTCACAGGCATACCCCCCGCGGGGCGGAGTCACAGGCACATCCCCGGGGGGGCGGAGTCACAGGCACATCCCCGGGGGGCGGAGTCACAGGCACATCCCCCGGGGGGTGGAGTCATAGGCACATCCCCGCGGGGCGGAGTCACAGGCACACCCCGAGGGAGTGGAGACGCACGTGCGCCCTCAGGGTCCGTGTGCCCTGGTATCCGAAGGGAAACCTCGGGCTCACCGTTCATGGTGGGCCAGGGAACCCCTAAGATCTGACCCCACCAGAGACGAACAGGCAGAGTCGGAGGCCGGACCTGCCAGGACACTGGAACCCCCGCTCTGGGTCCGGGTGACGAGCCCGAGTCCCAGGTGGGGTCTCCACCTTTCACAGGAACCAAGCACCGGTCCTGGGTGACCCTCCAGGACTACCGCAGTCCCTGAAGTTCCTCACGACACACCTGGAAATCGTGCTCGAAACTGGACCATTCCGACACCGAGAAAAATGAAAAACCAATCGTCGCGGCCTCAGCGGCCTTTTACCGCTGGGGAAATCTACTCAACCCCGGAAGGCGGTCCGCGCTTTGCGTGCGTGTCCCCGGCTGCCTTTGCGCTTGGAGGATGTTTTTAGACCGGGGACACCCAAATTCGATCAGACCAGGATCAGACCAGAGCTAATTTTGAGAAACGGACCCCTTCTGTGCTAATTGCCCGTCGCGTTCCTGCTGGCCTGCTCATTCCGACACCCACACATCCGGGCTGGCGGGAGTCTGCTGGGGAAGGTCCTGAGTGAGAAGCCCACTCGACATGAGACGCAGCTTCCCGCCGGCTCTCAGGACCTGGGTTTCCTCCTCTGCAAAATGAGGCTCAGTTTTCCTTCCATTTCATCTTGGAAGGTGACACAGCCCAGAGCGCAGCTGCGGAGCCAGAGAGCCTGGACCTGCAGCCCGGGTCCCACGGTCACGCGGCTGGGACCCGGCGGTGTTGGAGTCATGTAATCTTCAGCACAGCTGCTGCCCACCCCGGCGACAGGATGTGACATCACAGACTGAGGGTGCGCCTGTGACCTGACCCCAATGTCCCATCTTTCCGGGGCTGACTCAGTGGAGGGGGATGGGAGATGGGGCTCTCCACCCCCCAACCCTGTGATGCTCGCTGCAGGGATGTGAGCCCCCGTGCTGGGCGGGGTCACACCAGCAGCCAGATCCGTGGCTCAGGCCCCCTCGAGGCCAGGTCCTCCTGTACTTCCTAAGGCTTGCTCCCTA
>NW_011889280.1:150111-153912 GCF_000151845.1 Pteropus vampyrus | reverse complement strand
TTCCTGCTGGCCTGCTCATTCCGACACCCACACATCCGGGCTGGCGGGAGTCTGCTGGGGAAGGTCCTGAGTGAGAAGCCCACTCGACATGAGACGCAGCTTCCCGCCGGCTCTCAGGGCCTGGGTTTCCTCCTCTGCAAAATGAGGCTCAGTTTTCCTTCCATTTCATCTTGGAAGGTGACACAGCCCAGAGCGCAACTGCGGAGCCAGATAGCCTGGACCTGCAGCCCGGGTCCCACGGTCACGCGGCTGGGACACGGCGGTGTTGGAGTCATGTAATCTTCAGCACAGCTGCTGCCCACCCCGGCGACAGGATGTGACATGACAGACTGAGGGTGCGCCTGTGACCTGACCCCAACGTCCCATCTTTCCGGGGCTGACTCAGTGGAGGGGGATGGGAGATGGGGCTCTCCACCCCCCACCCCTGTGATGCTCGCTGCAGGGATGTGAACCCCCGTGCTGGGCGGGGTCACACCAGCAGCCAGATCCGTGGCTCAGGCCCCCTCGAGGCCAGGTCCTCCTGTACTTCCTAAGGCTTGCTCCCTAAGCCAAACCTTTTCCGCTTGAAACAGTGCCAGCTGGGTCTCTGTCACCACACGATCCCACTCAGAGCTGAGACGTTCCTTCCACTCAGAAGTAGCAGAGTTTCCTTAAATCCTAACGCAAGGCTCCAGGCCCTGGCCCTCGCCTCGTTTTCTGTTCTCTTTTCTTTTTTTGCGGGGGGAGGGGGTTTGTTTGCTGGGCTCTCAGCAATGGTTGTTCGCACACATCTCTGGCGTGGAAAAGCCCTGGGGTGCCCGCTGGGAGGGGGACACCCATGACCAAGGACCCCGGCACTAATGCCTCCCCCATGATTAACGGCTCCGCGTCCCCTATCACAATGCAGCAAAGCTGGGTGGCTTGATCCACTTTGCCGTGTCTCCTGTTTAAAAATAAATGCACCCCGAGAGGAGGCTGGGTAAAGGAGCTGAACTCCCCAGGCCCTTGGATGGCCCTGGTGCTGGTCCTCGACCTGACAAGACAGTGCCGTCCCTCTGCCGCCTGCGGTCACAGCCAGAGAGGGGCCCGAGACCCGCCTCTGCGTGGCCCGCCGCCTGACCTCACCCCACCACCGTGTCCCTGAGCTCCAGCCGCTGGAGCTGTGGTCGCATCCTGGGGCTGCAGCCGTGAAGTCCCACAGACCAGAGGCTTCAACAGCAGAAATTTGCCACCTCGCGGCCTGGAGGCTGGAGTCCAAGACCAAGCTGCTGGCAGGGCTGCCTTCTTCCCGGACTTCCTCCTCGCCATGCGGGCGGCCTTCTTCCCCTCCCTCGTCTGCACATGGTCTTCCCTCGACACCGTCCGTGTCCTCGGGTCCCTTTATAAGAACACCGTTCCCACGGGACTAGGGCTCACCCCCATGACCTCACTGCAGCTCGGTCATCTCTGTAAAGACCCTCTCTCCAAACAAGGCCACACCATGACACACTGGAGTTAGGACTCAGTGGACGTGACTCACAGCCTCCTCCCCGCCCCCCACCTCTTGGCCTTCCCGCTCCCTGTTCCCCCAGCCGGTTCCCCATCCTCCCACTAACTCTGAATCACCCTCCAGCTCAGAATGTAAGCACCGCTTCTGCAGGGGAGCCCCACCCCGACCCCAGGCCACATGCTCTGAGGTTCCTTCAGCCCTGGGCATGGTGGAGGGTCTGGTCTGCCTCCCAACTTCTCTAAGACCTCCCGAGGGTGGGGTCTGCGCTAGGCACATGCGAGGCTCTGTTCCCAAGGCCTGCCCCACAAATGTTGGCCGAAGGAACAAAGGAGCGAATAAAGAAATGAATGAATGAATCTTTCACTGCATTTCCCCCTCATTCCTTATAGAAACGAGAGGAACCACAGCCCACCCCTCTGGAGTGGCCTTGGGGGGCCCTGAGCTCTCTCCTGAGCTTCCACTGTGCTTCCGACGTGCTGTCTCCTGACGCGTCTGTCAGGAGGCCAAGCAGGCCTCTCGCACCCATTTTGCAGACAAGAAAGCCAAGGCTGGGGGACAGCGGCCCCTCCCTAAGGTGACAAGGGCACGTGCAGCCCAGTAGCTGGGGGCGCAGGCTCGACGTGGGTCCCAGCTCCTCCACAGACAAGCCGTGGGGCCTTGGGGCAACACGTTCGTCCTCTCTGTCCCTGAGGCCCCTCGCCTGTGAAATGGGACCGCAGCGCGCCGCGCCCGGGGCTGCCGTGAGGACGGAGGCGTGGGGAGCGAGCGAGGACGGCGCTGGCTCAGGCGAAGCACTCGGAACGGAGGCGGACAAACCGCGACTCCCGGCCTGGGCCCCCCGCGCAGGCCGCGAGCTCGGCCCTCCCCTGTGGCCTCGCTTAACCCCAGAACCACGGAGCTCAGGCTGCGGCCCCCGCCTTCCTTGATAAGGGCCCTGAGGCTCCGGTCAGCAGGCTCTGGCCTCGGCCTCCAGGTCCCCAGCCATACCCCTCCTGCTGTCCCCAACCAGTGAACGCCACGAGCTAGTGCGAATGCCCGGTGGTCTGGCCCAGACTCTGGCCCAGGACTTTCCGCGGTGAGCTCGCCACCCCGGCTGACGCTAGCAGAGCAACGAGCCGCCCCCTCTGTGCCTCTTTCCATCAGGTGCATCCAGGGGGTCTGTGTAAGGAGATGACGTGTAATCAAGACAGTCGGCGGCAGCTTAACGATTGTCACCGCACCGTCCTTTGTGCCCAGACCTCTGCTCTGTCAGACTTGCCACGGGGCCACTTGAGAGCGACTTCGTCTCTCTCCTGCAATCAGCACCCCCCCACCCCATCAGCCAAGCCCAGCCAGGGCACACTCACTGGCTGTCATCCACCCCCAACCAGGAGGGCGAGACCCCAGCGAGGAAAAGCAGCAAGAACTGGGCAAATGGGTATCGGAGAGGCGCCCTGCACCGCAGGGACCGGGCACTGCCCGGCTGCCCCAGCGCGGAACACGACCCCTCTGCGACAGCCCCAAAGGCACAGACCACCCAGGGGGAATCGAAACGAGGAGGCAAAAGCCTTCACACTGAGAACTGCAAAACTCCGCTAAAAGGATTAAAGAAGAAAGACCCGAATAAATGGAAAGACATCAAGTTCATGGGCCGAAAGGCTGAATATTGCTAAAAAGGCGATTCTACCCAAAGCAATCTTCAAATTCAAGGCAATCCCAGTGACAGCTTTTATGGAAAGAGGAAAACCCACCTTAAAATCTGCATGGAATCTCACGAAACACTGAATAGCAAAAGACAATCTTGACACGGAAGAATAAAGGGGGAGAAACGTACCACGAAGCTGCAGTACAGGACAGACGCGCAGACCACCCGAAGCGAACAGAGCCCGGAAACGAGCCCACTCGCGACGGCCAACTGATTTTCAGCGAGGGGACCAAGCTCATTCGATGGAGATAAACAGTGGACAGCAAGAGCGAGATGAGGCAGGTCTCAGCACCCCATCAGTGCCCCCAGGGCCACTCCGCTGGCTCCTGCCCCAGCCTGGTACCTGGTCTCGCGGGAGCTCGCATGGATGGACGAAGGACCGGAAGACCGATCAATGAACGACAAAGAACAAATGAGAGTTGAGAAGCCAGGCGGGACCCTTACACACCAGACCTAATAATAACATCCCTCAAAAGTACTTGGGCCCCCTCGACACCCACCGACGCGTGTTGCCTCCTTGCGTCTCTAAGAGCGACATTTTGAAACTATTGCCTTGACCCGCTGGGTCACACAATCGGGGACTGTGACTAGCATATTACTCCGACGAAATGGAACAGAACAGAAAAGGTCAGTGCGCTTCACTCACGGG
>NW_011889280.1:149470-149783 GCF_000151845.1 Pteropus vampyrus | reverse complement strand
GTCAAATTGGGAATATTTTCATCACCCCCCAAAAGAAACTGTTGCCCATCAACAGTCACGTCCCCCCCTCCTCCCCGCAGCTCCCCACGACCACTGATGTACTCTTTGTCCCTGCAGACTTGACTGTTTTGGACGGTCCACGTCAGTGGAATTCGATACTATGTCTCCTTTTGTGTCTGGCTTCTTTCATGAAGCATAATGTCCCCCAGACTGATCCACGTGGCAGCACATATTGGCACTTTGTTCCTTTTCCTTGCCAAATAGTATTCCATTGCGTGGACAGGCTGCATTGTGTTTATCCATTCATCCGTTG
>NW_011889280.1:146479-149420 GCF_000151845.1 Pteropus vampyrus | reverse complement strand
TTTATCCATTCATCCGTTGATGGACATTTGGGTTGTTCCTCCTTCGAGGCAATTACGAATGATGAGCAGAGAGTGTTGGCATAAATCTTAAAGGCACGTAAATCTCCTACGGCGACAGCCCTCACACTCTGGTTCTGATCAAGCCAGCTCAGTGTTTACAAAAAAGACATTCTTTTTTTTTTTCTCCAAGAGCTCTCCTAAACAAGACAATTAGGAGGAGCCTACAAGCAGGGCTCTAAAAAAGAAAAACTAAATAACAATTGTAGAAACATGTCCTTGCA
The DNA here is from genome assembly GCF_000151845.1 of Pteropus vampyrus. Classification (NCBI taxonomy): domain Eukaryota; kingdom Metazoa; phylum Chordata; class Mammalia; order Chiroptera; family Pteropodidae; genus Pteropus; species Pteropus vampyrus. The sequence goes on along the minus strand of NW_011889280.1, from coordinate 149,139 downwards.
ATGAGGCCCAGGGAAAAAATAAAATAAAATAAATGCCCAGCTGCACACAATAAGATTGAAAATCCTGTATGCTGCTCCAACAAAATTTCAAATCATTAAAGTCTCATTATACTAATAATATGTTTTCTAGACAGACTTTGCAAAAACACTCTCTTCCCTCTAAAAAGTGGACATTCTCAGAAGCAGCAGTGCTATGGAAGATGATGGGGCACAGATCCCAGGGCACCATGTCTGCAAATGCTTGCAGCCTGGGCCTGACCAGCCGGCAGGCAGCAATTACAGCGGACGTAAGGGAAGAGTGTATGTAGCTCCGTCCCTTCACCACCGGCCTGTCTCCTGGTTCTTCTGTCCCTGCAGCTCTTCTCTGTTTGATGGGTAAAGTGGGGACCGGCAATAGTCGTCATAACGATGATAAGAACGCTGGCTAACAGCGATGGAGGGCTTTTCACTTGTCTAGCCCAAGCACTTCCCCGATACTTTATTATTAAAATGTTCAAAAGTATAGGACCACGTGAAGAAGTCAACACTGAACACCTGGACACCCCCCACCCGTGGTCCACCGCCGACGTCTTTCTATGCTCATTTCATCACGTATCCATCCATCCCTCCCTCTATCCAGCAGCCCACCTGTCTGCATTTCCTACGGCCGCCATAACAAATCACCATGAATTCAGTGGCTTAAAAAAAAAAAAACCTACAAATGTATGATCTTACAGTTTTGGAAGTCAGAAGTCCAACACGGGTTTCGCTAGCTAAAATCAAGGTGTCGGCAGGCCGCGTTCCTTCCCGGGGCTCAGAGAGAACGTCGCTTTGCTTTTCCAGGCACCCACGTTCCTCGGCTTGCATCCCTGCATCGCTCCAGCCTGTTCCGCGGACAGATAATCCGGGATAAGCGCCTCCTCTCAAGAGCCTTAACTTCAGCGAAGCCCTTTGGCCTTTCGCATCACGTAAGGTGATGCGTTCTCAGGCCCCGGACACTGGACCATGGACACCTTTGGGCGCCACGATTCAGCTCACCGTACTGTAACCTCAATTTTTTACACATTTTTTACAATTTTTTACAATTTTTTACAAATTTTTTACAATTTTTTACACATTTCAAAGTGGGCACCTTTCTACCTTTCTTTCCCCCCTATACATCTGAATAACCAGAGTTCAGTATTTACTTATAGTTCTCTTTGTTTTAAATTTCTCAGTTAAAATTTGCATGCAATGAAATGCACATTCTTAGTGCCCGTTTTGACAGACTCATGCATCTGTGGATCTCAAACCCCTGTCAAGACAGAGGATGTTTTCAGAGTCAGAAAGTTCTGTCCCGTTCCTCCCTGTCAAGTTCCATCTCCACCCCAGAAGCGACAACCATAGATCAGTTTCAACCATCGCCCGACGGCGTATAAATGGAATTGTACAGTGTGCGTTGGGGTCGGGCCGCTTTGCTAGGCGGAGGGGTTTTGAGTCACCTTGTCGTCGTATGTATCAGTACTTCAGTCCTTCTTCCTGCCTGCTAGCATTCTGTCCCGTGAATATTCCCCTTTCTCTGTCGTCTGTATACGGACACTGAGCTGTTTCCAGGTTTTAACTATTACGAACGAAGCCGCTATGAACGTTCCAGTGTAAGTCTTCTCATGGTCACGGGTTTCCATTTCCCTTGAGTAAATCCATCGGGATTGCTGGATTATGGTGGGGGTGGGGTGCACGTCTAGTTCTTAAAGCCATTCCCAAACTGACTTCCTGCGAGATGACAGCACCGTAGACACGCACCCCAACGCGTTCCGCACCTCGCCAAGTCTTGGTGTGATCATTTTAGCCGTTCTGCTAGGTGTGGAGTGTGCGGCCTCTGGTTCCCATGTGTGGTTCATTTCCTGAGTGACTAATGATGCTGAGCTGCATGCTGGCCATCCGTACATCTTCTTGGCTGGAGTGTCTGTTCAACCTTTTATCTATTCTTTTATTAGGTTGTCTGTCTTTTTATTACCGAGTTGGAGGAGTTCTTTACACATCCTGGACACCAGTCCTTTATCAGACATGTGTTTTGGGAATTGCAATGGTTGGGATTTATAATAAGAAATATATAGATTTGGTCTCGATCCCAGTTCCTGGCCTAGAGAGTGGTAAACGTGTCTTTTGTTATGTTAACGAGGTGACTTCTGGAAAAAAAACCAATGTAACCTAAGGAGGGAGGCTGGTTGCCAGGGAAACCAATAGGTGCTTAGAGAGTTGGTACTTTCCTTCCACCCTAGGACCTGGGGTGGAGGGTGGGACGGCGAATTGAGTTCGATCTCCAGTGGCCAGTGGTTTAATCAATCAGCCTCTCCAATGAAGCCTCCATCAAAACCCGAAAGGCCAGGTTCAGAGAGCATCCTGGTTGGCGAGCACGTGCGGACGCAGAGAGAGCCAGTCCCCTCCCCCACACCGTGCCGATGCATCTCTTCCATCTGCCTATTCCTGAGTGCATCCTTTATCATAAACTGGTCATCTAGTAAGTAAAATGTGTCTCTGAGTTCTGTGAGCCATTCTAGCAAATTAATCAAACCCGAGGAGGAGGAGGTGGGTACCGCTGACCGATAGCCTTTCGGTCAGAAGCACCTGGCTTATGATCGGCGTCTGAAGTAAGGGGCTGTCTTGCGGGACCGGGCGCTTAATGTGTGGGATCAGACGCC
>NW_011889280.1:141661-145569 GCF_000151845.1 Pteropus vampyrus | reverse complement strand
CGTATATATCCAATACGGGTTCTCCAAGGCCTTACTTTAAAAGACAATATTACTTTTCAAAAAAAAAGAAAAAGAGAGAAAGATGAAGACGCTTCGAATTACGTTCGGGAAAAAGGTCCCTCGAATTTCATTTACACCAACAATCAATTCCGAACGTCTTTAGCGTGGCGATCCCCTTTCCCCAGCCTGCTCAGAGAACTCCGTCCACATATTTAAAGCGGTGTCTAGAAGGTTCTAGCGGACTCCGCATACGCGAGAGGCAGCAAACACTGAGAGTGGCCAGGTTCGCGCTGACCAGGCAGCCGCTCCCTGGAGGGTTGGATGCCAGCGAGCTCCATCCCTTTGCCTTTTCAATCACTTGACATTCGCGTAGAACCTAGATCTTTTGGCATTGTAATTTTTCGAATGACAGTGTGAAAATGCTTAACGTATTAAAACAAGAGGAGTAAGCTGTTAGGATGGACTTCCTTGGGGAACCAGTCAGTATTCCTCACCGACTCCAGTGGGCTCGCAAGTAAAGGTTCAAAGACCCAAACTAAGAACAGTCATCCCAAATGCCTAAACTTAAAACAATCTGCGTCTATGGCCACGCCACCCTGAGCACGCCCGATCCCGTCCGATCTCGGAAGTTAAGCAGGGTCGGGCCTGGTTAGTACTTGGCTGGGAGACTACCTAGGAAGACCACCTAGGAGTAAACTATAAAAAAATAAGGGATTGTAAGCTGACAAGGTCCTTGCAATCTGTGAGGTCAACCAAGGGTTGCCTCGCCTAAAAAAATAATAATAATAAAAATAAACGATCTGCATGCAAGCCGAAGAAACTGCTTAAGATTGGCTGATGTTCCGACATCTTAGGCTGGCAGGGATGCGCCGTGGGAGACCCAGGGGGCTGATGGCGCCTCCTGACACCCACCTGAGCCGGCCCCTCACCCCAGGCACACAGCGCCTGGCTCAGAACCCCCCGCTGCTCTGCCAAGGCCAGGCACTTGTCAGTTTTCTGCAGCGCACGCCTCAGATGAGCGTGCACGTGCTTCCTGGTGACAGGGCCAGGGAAGCAGGGTTCCAACGGTCCCCAAATGCGAATATTTTAAAGGACTTAGTTATTACCAACCATCGACTAGCTGCTCCATCGAACACAACGGGAAAGACGCCGCCAGAGGTGTTGAAACGACACAGGACCAGAGTGAGAGTGGGCTTCTCTTCTGGGGGTGACGGTCCCTCAGCCACCAGCCCTCGCCCCACACACAGCAGGGCTGACTAATCGGCCCCAGCACTCCTCCCCCTGCCCGCCCCCCACCCCGAGCCCAGACACAGCCTCGGGGTCCCTGTCAACTCAGCGGCTGGCAGTCACCGCACAGCGAGCCGGGTGTGCTGGCAGGCGGAAAGCGCCTCGTCACCGCAGCCGTGCCCTCCTCACCAGCTGCGGAGTCCAGATTCGACGGCGACACGCTCGCTTGCCAACATTATCCATCCCTGACACTGGCAAAGCCCGCGCTCGGTCACTGATAAGGCTTCACCTCCTTTTCATCCTCATATCACCTAGGAGCGAGCGACTCGGGCCCGGTCAGGAACGAAGGCTTCGGGAGATGAAGCGGCAGACCCAGGCAGTGAGGGCGAGAGCCGAGACCGGCCCCGCCACCCCGCACGTGGCCGCCCGCGGGAACACGCGGCATTTCTGAGAAGCAGCGAGGTCCCTTGAGCTGGAACACGCGGAGCCGGTATCCTCCCCACCACGTCCCCACCTCACGAGTGAAGCGAGGCCCCAAAGCTTTAAACTCAGATGATAAACGCATGTTCCCAAAGAGGACCGCACAGCCCGGGCACTCAGAGGAGGCAGGAAATGAAAGGCCGTCCCCGGTGGCCACGTGACCCCTTGGGTGCCGTGAGCCTGACACCGGATGATGCCAGAACCTGCCGCTCGTCCCATCTTCTAACCAGAAGGTCTCTCATTTGAGTATGTGTCACTAAGAAGGATCTCAAGCGTGCAAAAGTCACCAAACTCTTTGAGAGCTTATGGCATCGCACGCTTGATCGCCTACCCCAACGGCCGTCAGTGCAGATAAGCAGAGCCACACTCCTGGGCCCGCGTATATTTGTAATGTATCCCTGAGCTTCCTAGTGGTTTTCGGCCTCAACGTAGTAAAATAAATAGTAAAGATGCTCACTAGGAAGGAAAGCGGTTTTCATCGGAAACCCGAAAAATGCACAGCGAACACAGAGAAGACACGCCTGCTTAGGGCGCGTCGCGTGTGTGACAGACCCAGAGATTTGAAGCAAGAAAACAGCTAGGTAAGGGAACCTGCCCTTTGCCAACCACGGCAGGAGGGATCGATCAGACGGAGCCCTTAAAACCACTGGCAGCAGGTGCTCACCACTTACATCTGATAAACATGCCTTAATCATCCTGACGGCCGGACAGGGAGTGCGGTGGTAAGCAACTCTGGGATGCCCAATAAATATTCATTCCTCGGAGTGGAGATGGGAATTCGAAGCAGAGCTCCGCTAATGAGCGAGGTTGCCAAGGCGACCTGACTCTGGGGACCTCGCAGGTACAACCAAGATGCTAGAACCACAGACAGTCAGCTATTCCTCAAAGAGGCCGCCTGGGCCCGGGCGGGCGGGGAACACCAAAGCCGTCACGTTTCCGTGCTCCAGAGGCAAAGTTTCCGAGGGGTTTTAAGAGGCCGCCTAGAAAGCAGAGTGCGACTCGAGCAGACGTGCCTACGTGTGTTTCTCTCGTGAGTGCCCTCCGTGCTCCGCCGGATGACTGTGGAACAAGCAAGGAGCAATGCTGGATGTGAAGATTATAATCGGAGTCATAATCAAAGGAAACTTTACAAAGCCACGCCAAGCCGCCCTTGGAGGCCACTTCCTCTCAGAGAAAGGAAAAGAGAACAGCAATTTCCAGTGGTTTCTAATTCTCCCCAAGGAGCTGGACAGAGTCGCAGATGACCTGACGGTACCAAGAGCTGACTGTACCCACGGACAGAGGCAGCCCTGCTCGAAGAAGAGGCGTTTGGAGAGAGGAATGTAGAATTATTTTTCTCTTCGTTGGCAGGGTCTGCAGAGAACCTCACAGGCCTGATGGACCCAAACAGGACATGAGCCGGCTTCTCGTCCCTTAGAATATCTAGAAGCCCCCCATGTGCACGGCCCCAGCCCCCCACCCGGTTACAGCCCTCCACTTCTAACCAGCCACTCTCTTTCCCTTCTGATAGGTTAGGAGGACAACCGACCTTAACCGTGACCTGTGGTTCCCTCTCTAAGGGCCCTGTAGATGCTCAGCTCGATCACGTGGGTGCCTAGACATTTGAATTCCAAGAGCCCTACCTCCTCTGGCCGAAGGAGACCGACTCCTTACAAATCCTTTCCCTGTAACTTGCCACAAAGAGGGATACGATCCCCTTTTCAGCTCCAAAGGTAAGCTGAGATCTACATAAAGTCACCATCATCCCAGCCAGCTCTCTACGCAAAACTCCTGAGCAGGTTGCAAACCCGCCTCCTACCTGGTGCACTAGCCCTGTGCGTGAGGGGGCGGGGCGGGGCAGGGGCGGGACTCTGGAGACTGTGCCTCATCCAATCTCTTTTTAGATCCCCGCAGGCCGGGGATGACAGGGCCCTGCTGACCACTCCAGCTGGCCCACAGCTGACCATAGCCCACATGCCACAGCATGGCCCAGCCACCAGGAACCGCCTGCACTTCCCCAAAAGGGACGAGCTGGGGTCTTCTCCAGGCCTCAGGCATGGAGCCCCATGCCCCTCCCCGGCTGACTCCTAGCCATCCTTTACAGGCGACCGGGGGACCACTTCCTCCAGCCGGAACCCAGAACCCCAAGTCCAGGCTGGGTGTCCGCTGTGGGTCTTGATCACCACACCGGCCTGCCCCCTCCCCACAGCAGACCCCAGGCT
>NW_011889280.1:137782-139684 GCF_000151845.1 Pteropus vampyrus | reverse complement strand
CCTCCAAGGACTTTACGCAGCAGTTGGGCATCCCCAGGGCACCCCTCAGCCTGCCTCCTGGCCTGTGGGGCCTGTCATCCACGGTCGTGGGGGGACCTCACGTGGGGAGTATTCCTTCTGCACCCGCTCTGCTGCGCCCCAGTGAAACCAGACGGGCTTTTAACGAGTTGCTCCTGAAAGTCCCGAGGCCTTCTATGGAGAGCTTTTCCTTTTATTTTATTTATTCTATTTTATTTTATTTTATTCTTTATTTTATTTTTTAAGTGTTCCTTTCCACTGTTCCCGATGCCCAGTCAGTCCCAGTTCCGTTTTCTGGCCCGGGCCACCACATGACATGACACGACTCCCTAGAACACGGGCCTTAATCACGCCGTGAGCTCATCCAGGAGCAAGTCCCACACCGGGCCCTCCAAACCTCGTGCAACCCTTTCCTGAAACCACCTCCCCTGGAAAAAACGGGACGTTCACCCCCAACGTGTAGCCCTGCGCCTCGTCACTGCCTCCGGCTCTATCACTCTGGGCAGGGCCAAATGCTACAGGCTCCCTGAATCGCCAGCTTCTCGGCAATGCCATCCCCCACCTCCCTCCCAGGGAACCCACCTCCACCCACACTCCTGAGCTCACTGTCAACTTTCTAACAAAGGAGGAAATGAAACCCTCCATGCAGCTGGCAGTGCCCAGCGAACCCCTGAGCACCCTCTTCCTGGCCATTCTGTGGTAGGCAAATGAGCTCCAGCTCAAAGGGGCCCAAAGTCTGGGCCAGGCGCAGCTCCAGCTCATGGGACGCATGAATGGTACCGAGGGCAAGTTGCCAGGGCAACAGGCCTGCAAGAATCCTGGCCACTCTCAGTTATTCGAGACCTCATTACCCAGTCTTCACACCTCGCCTCCCCCCTCTGACTGCTTCCCCACTTCCCAGAAGACCAGATGGAAGCCACTAAACCTTTCCAAGCCCAGCCCTCCCCCAATTCCTGCATCTGTGCCCAATTAGTGTTTGCAGCCTTCCTGTTCCTATAAGGGGACCCTTAATGGTGCCAGGCACCTCGACCTTGAGAACCAAGGCAAGGGACCCCGCTAACTTGCACACAAAAGCAACGGCAGCGATACCACAAGCGTCTGTCTCTTGCTTTTTCCCATCTATTTAATTCATCACTGGATGTTTTCGATAATTGGGATTCTTGGTACATTTAAATCAAACCAGATTGGCCCTCAATTTTCCACGCACACACGAGTTCATTAAAGCAAGGACAAGAAGCACTTCACTTTGGAACTTGAGACCGGTCCATGACTTCCGGCAGGGATTCTTCGTATGGCAGGAGCCTAAATGTCACCTATAAAAAGCTGTAGTCGTTCCGAACATTCCGCTTCCTTGCTAGTCTGTGAAAGATGCTTTTCCTGGTTCCTTCTGGTCTCAACCCAAACGTCACCTGCTCTGAGGCCTGCCCTGGGCCCTCTGTCTGACGGTGCAGTCACATTTTCCACGTGGCACCTATTATTATTACAGTACCGTTGGCCTGTTGACTACAGCTGACTCCCTGATCCACCAGACCAAGAGCCTTGTCTATTTTTTCTTCCTAGGTTCTCCTGCAGGCACTGCCAAACACATCGGGGCAGGGACTGTCATTTGTGTCTGTAATTGCCGTCGGGCCTAAAGAGAAACTGAAATGCTTTTTGGTGAGGGTGACCATGACTGCAAGTGACAATGCACATCAGAGAGGCAGAGGGAATGATAGAGAGAGAGGGCCTGTCATTTACCATCTCATTTAGGAGGCATGACTTGATAGGGAGGAATACAGACCAGTCTGGGTCCTTAAACACAGGAGCGACCATTTGCTCAGGAGGAGACTAAGGGTGACAAGGCCTTCCCCCTGGGGAGCTGAATAATCTGATTCGTTAAAAGCA
>NW_011889280.1:133647-134852 GCF_000151845.1 Pteropus vampyrus | reverse complement strand
TGCCCACCCCTCAGAAACTTGGGGTCTGGGGGACAGTGCTGGCAGATAGGTACCCTCCGTGAACTTATCGGGTCCTAGGGAGCAGGGGATTGTTCCCTGAAGAGGTGACGTGAAGCCACAGGAAACGGTGCCGGCAGCGCGCACCAGGCACTGGGGTTCTGGGAAGAGCAGGAGCAGAGGGCACAGCGTGGGTCGCCCTGAGGAAGGGAGAGGAGAGAAGGAAGAGCAGGCCCCGGAAGTGCTGGGAGCTGAGGAAGCGTTTTAGGATGCGAGGTGACACGATCCGATTTGGGTCCACAAAGTCGTCTGGCTGGTGGGTGGACAGAGGGTGGAGGCCAGAGGCAGGGAGGCCTGTTCCCAGGCCCATGGTGACTTAGGAGGGAAGCGGACAGATTTCTGGGGACCCTCATGGGTCGTCGCAGTGGGAAGAGTTGAAGCCCGTTCTTGCTGGCCCCTGGAAGACGGGCGGGGACAGTCACCCACCGACAGGGGCTGTCAGAGGGGGTCTGACCGCCCGGTGCAGGCGTCTGGGTCCACGTGCGCAGACGAGGGCGTCTGTCCATCTCCCTCCGCGCTGGCTCCGTGCCTCACAGCACACGAGCTCCTCGGGTTCCCCTCGGCAGACATGGATGTCTGCCACATGGGGGCCAGGCCCTGTCCTCCCTCTGGGGTGCAGAGACCACAGGGACAGAGCCTCGCCCTCTGGGAGTTTGTGATCGGGGAGACCCGTGTGCGATGGCCATAGTGACACAGGATGCAGGAGTCATGCAGTTCGGAACCCAGAGAGCTGGAAGAGGAGCAGGAGGAAAAGAAGGAGGTGGGAGGCAGGGGACACGGGAGGTGTGGTGGCAAGGAGTCTCGGCAGGGAAAGGACACCTGACCTGGGACAAAGTTGAATAACCTCTTCCTCCCTTCAGCAAAGCGAGAGAAGGCTCAGCAGACAGACAGACGGGGCACTAGGAGGCAGAGACTCACGCACCCAGGGGCATGAGGGCGGCAGGATGGGACCAGCAAGCTGCCCAGCGTGGACTGGGTGAGGAGGCTGAAGGGAATGAGGCCAGTGACCCTGTGCGGAGACCCTGAGCCACTGACGGGACACGAGCAGAGGCCGGACATGTCAGATAGCTGCAGAGGACGGACGGAAGCAAAATCCCAGCCAGAGACCGATTTGGAGGCTACTGAAAACGGGCTGGGCCTGAGCTGCC
>NW_011889280.1:126318-133597 GCF_000151845.1 Pteropus vampyrus | reverse complement strand
CTTGCTGGCCCCTGGAAGACGGGCGGGGACAGTCACCCACCGACAGGGGCTGTCAGAGGGGGTCTGACCGCCCGGCGCAGGCGTCTGGGTCCACGTGCGCAGACGAGGGCGTCTGTCCATCTCCCTCCGCGCTGGCTCCGTGCCTCACAGCACACGAACTCCTCGGGTTCCCCTCGGCAGACATGGATGTCTGCCACGTGGGGGCCAGGCCCTGTCCTCCCGCTGGGGGTGCAGAGACCACAGGGACAGAGCCTCGCCCTCTGGGAGTTTGTGATCGGGAAGACCCGTATGCGATGGCCACGGGTGAGGGCGGCAGGATGGGACCAGCAAGCTGCCCAGTGTGGACTGGGTGAGGAGGCTGAAGGGTATGAGGCCAGTGACCCTGTGCGGAGACCCTGAGCCACTGACGGGACACGAGCAGAGGCTGGACATGTCAGATAGCTGCAGAGGACGGACGGAAGCAAAATCCCAGCCAGAGACCGATTTGGAGGCTACTGAAAACGGGCTGGGCCTGAGCTGCCGAGGCCCCGTCTGGAGGCAGTGGCAGAGGCGGGTGACAGAGAAGAAGGAGCTTTCAGGACTGCAAACCACAACATTTGGACAATAATTGGAGGCCGGGGTTTGGGACAGTGAAAGATCAGAGGTTTCTGAGGCTTCACATGGCCCAATTTAGGGTATCACCAAGCAAACGGGGGAGAACACAGATAGGTCGTGGATTTGCTTATTGAGACCCCAGTGGGATCCCGGCACAGTGCTCTCTGAATGCTGGAGGGGTGCTGTCAGCGAGGGCGGAGGTCTCTAGCCCCTCTGAGAACCTGATGCACGGGCCAGACAGTCTACTCTAGAAAAATGTACACACGAGATGTTGCATATTGTTTCAGAAGGCCCCCAGACACCCCCACTGCCCTTGGCACACTCACAGACCCCAGGTGGAGCACCTGTGACCAGAAGAGAGTGAGCAAGGGAGTCACCTTGGGGAAGAAAATGGGACAGCACCATAGCCCCAGGGCCACGAGGACCAGGAACCCAACTGCAGTCCGTGGTGCGGTGACTGACCGTTCGACTGTTTCATCAGTGGGTCCAGCTCCCCAGAGGACGCACAAAATTTACAACTTTTATTTGGTAACTGCTAATTTGAATACTGCGGAGTCGGGTGGAATCCTACTTTTAAATGTCATTACACCAGGAAAAAAATTCCTCTGGAAGCAGAAACCCACGCCCTGATGGCTGCCCACCTGTTTCAAGCAAGACTACTCGCTACAGCCGAGACGTTCTTAGCTGTAAGGGGAACCGACCGACCTGGGCCTTGCGTGATAGTTGGGCTCCTGGGATTCTGTAGACATCATTTGTATAAAAACATATTTTAGATGCAAGCGCGGCACTTAGTATTGAGAAAGTCACGCAAAGCAGCTACTTCTGGACGAAGTCCACATGGCTCCCTTCCCGGAGGTGAGAGACGACCTTTGCAGTCTGGGGCCGAAAGGGCCACGTTCACGAGCTCTATTCCCCCAGCACCTCTTGGGCTGGAGGATGGGATGATTTCTTGTTACATGCAGCCTGGAAGTTTTATCTAAATTATTGTGTTAGTCGTAATGGTTTTTTATTTGTTCGTCTTGTTTTTGTCTTGTGTGTGCTGTAGATGACAACCAAGAACAGACTTGGTGGCTGTGGATTAGTTTGTATTTTTTTTCAGAGTTAGAGGAAGGAGAAACAATGATCTGAACCCTCAGAACCTTTCCTCCTTCCTGGCCTGGCTCCTGGGGAATTTACATGGCATTCTCTGCAGGGGTGTAGTCAGCTCACTAAAGCGCCTTTCCAAACTGCTTTTGGAAGAGCAATAAACATAAATATTCGCCTGAAGTTTGAAAAGTGTCGATTTTTAATTAAAAAAAAGAAGACTTAACGAGAAGCAGAAATATAGTCTTAGCGCCTGTCCGTATCAACTCGGTCTTCCGCTTCCTAGCCTGCTACACACATCCAGCCCGCACCTCCGCTCTGCATACATTTGACGTTCCGAGAATAATTATGACAATCAGGTTACAGGAAGCTGCCCCTCTTAAAGAAACCATGTGAGTTGCTTTTGAACTGTGGCTCCAAAGAGGCCAGCTCCTTATAAGCTTTGTTAAGGATGAGATGCACATGCTTCACGAGCAGGTGCTGCCTTCCAGGCCCTAGGCTCGGTCCCACGCTGTGTGGTCTCGGTCAGCCTCAGTTACTCATAGTCTCGCCCTCGTCCACGTAAATGGACGGGCACTGGGCAAGGTAAACGAATGTAATTTGTCCAAACGCTTCAGCTGAGGCAAACCAAATGAACAGCCTTAAAAGTAGTGAGACAGGGGAGCGGATAAACCACTGGTATACTCATACGCTGGAATACTACTGAGCCATCAAAAAGAACAGTCGCACGGATGGATCTCAAAAACATGCTGAGCGAAAGAGGCCAGACACAAGGGTACACGCTGCGGGAATCCACTCATCCCAAGTTCACGGTCAGGAGGCTTCTTGTCTGTGTTGAGAGCGGTCACCCTTGGGAGGGGGGAGAGGCAACTCTGGGTGATGCGAACGTTCTGTCTTGGTGTGGGTGGTAGGCCCCTGGTGTATACACCCAAGTGAAAGCCTCTCACTGTACACCGAGGAGTTGTACATTTCACCGCACATCAGTCAAAGCTCCATAAACCCCTGGGGGAGAGAAAGTAAACCAATGACGCCCCGGGGCAGGACAATCTGAGCTCTGTACCTTGCCCGCTTTGCAAAGTTGGGGTTTGTTCCCTACCGACGGTCTCTTAGGGCACCATGGGGCTTAAAGAGAGTTTTAACAGCTACCTCCTCCTCATGCCTCTTTCATATAATCAAAAGAAGTGATGTCTTTCAAACAACCAAAAGCAGCCGTTAGCTCTTGGAACTCATCTGAGGGAGTACGAAGACTGTGAACTATTTTCTTGTGTTGCTCATTTTCAAAGCTCCTGGCGATCTTAGGAGCGTTAGAAGCGTGCAGAGAAAAATGATGGAAAGCCTTAATTGATTCAGTGATGGAGAAAATGCCTTCTCCCCCCAGGTGACACTTTCGTTAACTCTCACCGACCTTTGGGACGGCATGCCGTAATCATAAGGTCCCGAGTAGCCTTTTGAATGGTGTTATTTAATCGGTTTGCTAATTTAGTGATCTGGCGAGAGAGTCCCCTGTGATTTTCGCTGTGAATGCGAGCATGAAAAGATGACCAAACTTGCCTGGAATTTTAAAACTGTGGTGGTAACACTTTCTCCCCAAACCAAATGTGAGCCAAACATGAATCACTGACTGCAGCGCCCAACAGCCTCTCACTCAGAGAATTTGAAAACATCAGCAAACTTCGAGACAAGGGAAGTTAGATTTGCATTTAATAGCAACTCCTCTGAGTCTTGTTTTTGCATAGTAGGCAAATTAAACCGCACACGCATTTTGTTCCCCTAAACATTTTACAGATGAGGAATGAATGAAAGGTTGGCACGGGGTTATGGATTCCCAGTCTTCTATGGGGGAGAATTGATAAAGTTCCTGAAAAGACTATGCATTCAGATAGCAAATTCCTTGAAAACCTCTTATGTGGGTGGGAGAACAAAGGGCAGACCTATTAGACATTCACACTTTAGTCTGAATTTCTTTCACCATTCATTTGCCATATATATATATCACCTGCCTGCAAAATACAAGGCTTTGCTTTTCTCCTCCCACCGAACTTAGGAGCTGTGAGGTAATGAGAGCTGTGCTTTGGCGGGGAGGGGAGAATGATGAAAGATGGAGGTCTACGGCCACGTCGCCCTGAACACGCCCGATCCCATCTGATCTCGGAAGCTAAGCAGGGTCAGGCCTGGTTAGTATTTGGATGGGGGACCACCTAGGAAGACCGGGTGCTGTAGGCGTAAAAAATTTAAAAAAATTAAAAAAATAAGGGACTGTAAGCTGACAAAGTCCTTGCAATCTGTGAGGTCAACCAGATTGCTTCACCTAAAAAAAAAAAGAAAGAAAAAAAAGAAAAGAAAGAAAGAAAGAAAGAGGGGCCGTTTCGGAACAGTGAGCTCACTCTAGGCCGCTGGGTGGAGCAGGACACTTGGCCACTATAGGACATCAGGAGAACATGGCAGGGGCCAGTGGTCTAGGGCAGCGATCTGTCAGGGACCACACGGTGAATATTTTCAGCTTTGAGGGCCATACATCCTGTCCCAACTACTCGACTTTGCCGTTATAGCCGGCGAGCAGCCGCAGACGAGACGCAAGCACACGAGCGTGGCTGTTCCAGTAAAGCTTTACGCACTCAGAAATTTGGATTGCCTATCGCTCGTACGTGTCATGAACTATATTCTTCTTCGGATATGTGTTTTCAAAACATATGAAACGGAAACCCATTCTCAGCTCCCAGGCCAAACCAAACCAGGCGTTGGGTGGGGTTTGAGAGCAGAGTGTGCCAAAGCTGAGTTTCGCTCACGGCGCTGTCTTCGCCTAAAAACCCTAATAGTGGTGACGGTGATGGCGCCACTAAAAAGCAACGTTGAAAAAATGACGGGGATTCAGATCCTGTTGTTTTGCACCCCTAGGGAGCGTCCGGAACCTTTCCTTGCGTTAGAAATATTAACACAGCCCTTCCAAAACTGGGTTGGTCACAATTCCATTTCTTCTATGATTTCTGCTGAGAAACTTGGAGCTAGGAGGGTACCGAGGCATGGCTGAGTTTTTGGGAAGTGGGGCCACCTCACTGTGCCTCTGTGATGACATGAGTCACAGCAGAGGCCGGCCGTACGATGGAACGGGATCTGGGACGGGACGGTCTCTCTGACCCGTGTGTGCGCCGTCCACCACGTGTGCAAGGGCGAGTCGCGCTTTCCGCTTTACACACTTATGTCTTCATTCATTCCACGCACGCTGAGGGTCGTCCGTCTACGTGCTGGGGGTGACGTTAGGCCTTGCGACTCATCGCAAACAAAACGAAGATGATCTGGCCGGTGGAGCGTACGTCCTCACGGCAGCAATTTACACAACTCATATACGCGCACTGTGTGTGTGTGTGTGTGTGTGTGTGTGTGTGTGTGTGTGTGTACAGACGTACACACATTGCACACACATCCATTTTACGTAGATATAAAGCCCTGTAGCCACCCAGCTTTCCAACACTTTGTCAGGGGGAAACGGCTGATTTGAACCCCACCTTTCTACCTGTCAGTACAAAAAACGGGATGTTTATGCAGAGCACTAAGCACTGACCTCAGAACTAATTGGAGGAGATTTTGACTGAAAGGGAAGACTCCTTGCTCCACGATCATCTCCCTCACACACCCACGGGGGTTACTACCACTAAAGATCAGAGGGCTGAGCAGCTGGAAGCACATTACGCTCTTGAATCGGGAGAGTATTTTTACAAAGTGAAGCTCAACTCTGGTAAATGATCTTCAGACTGTAGGAATCCCAAATTGGCAAGGAAATTAGCCAAATGCAAGGCTTGAAGAGACCATTCAGTCATCAGTGCTGTTTATTATGAAGTGTTACAATGCAGAGCTGAGTTTTTCCCCAGAGCTCTGTGCGGCAGCGCCCTGGGCCCTCGCCTTCAGGGTGGCCGATCCACAAAGGGTCCTGACAGTCGGCCCACACACACTGCAACTAAAAACTCTTTCAGACGACAGAATGCTGGACTTCTTGCAATCCAAAAGAAAAATGCAAAATGAATCTTTTTTTCCTAGAAGCATTCTGCCTTGCACACAGTAGACATTTGATAAATATTGATGAGTCATAAAATCCCATCTCCGAAGGCGGAAACCACCCCGTTTTCCAGATGAATGGAAAAACGAGATGTGGTCGATACGCACACATGAACATGAGATCCTCACACGTGCTGCGACCCGTGTCAGAACCTTGAGGACATGATGCTAAGTGAGATAAGCCACGCGAAAGGACAGACACGGCTTGATTCCACTCGCGTGAGGGGTCACAGTCATAGAGCCAGAAAGACGGAGCTCCCCGGAGGCGGGGAGGGGGCGGCGCATCAGAGTTTCAGCTTCGCGGAATGGGAGGAGTTATCGAGATGGGAGGAGTTGGTGTTTGCACAACGTGGACGAGGACTTCACACCACGGAACTGGGCACCTAGAAAGGTTGAAATGGTACATTTTACCTTATGTATATTTTACCACAATTTAAAAAACAAAAAATCGTGTGTCTAAGACCCAAAATAAATCTGGCTCTGAATCCGAAGGTAGTTTAATAAGCCGGAAAGTACTGCCTTGGGGTGCGGGAGAGGATGCTGAGAATTTCATATGGGGAAGTAACCAAGATGGGTAAACACAGGAGAAACTGTCTCCGAGAGGCAGGAAAGGGTTAAGGAGAGAGCCAGCTTAGGACAGAGACAATTAAAGATGGCTGCAGCCAGCACCCCAGAGGGAAGGACGAGACAGGAAGAAATGCACATAATTCAGGAGCTTCAGGCTTTCTGAGCCGGCCTCCAGCTAAACTGCAAGCATAGGAGAGAAACTGGCCTCTCAGAAGAAGGGGTGCAGATCCTCCCTGCCCCCCATCCTCCCTTAGGCAAAGCTGAGTGCTCCCTCCTCCAGCTGTCCCCGGGCACCCAGCTGACCCCACCGTGGCCCTTCCACCTGCTGCCTTGCCTGTGCCTCCGCACCAGACAGGCAGCGCCTTTGCACCCCTCATGGAGCCTCGCTCGCCCTAAGAGCTTGAGCAGTGTGCACTGCTGATGGCTGACAGGCAGCTGACTGGTGACAGCATGTCGGTGGTGATAACCGCGCGAGGCTCGTGTGGCCGCTTGGGATTATGGCAACGTTGGCACCCGCACAGAAAAGCTTTGATCGAGGGAAGCAAATTAAATATGGTTCTTTCTCATACGCTCCGCCGGGTGACAGATGCGGTGACGAGGCGTGATTTGAGAGAGGAGGTGTGGCGTGAACGTACAGGGAACACTCATCAACAAAGCTTTACCGTCGCCGGCCTCCCAGCAGAGAAGGGCGTGCCGGGGTCTGTGGGTGGGGGGGCGCTTGGGTTCTTTTGGTCCCTGTCACCCTCAGAGTGGCAAAGGCGACACGCTACTCTTGTATTAAAGCGTCACCACAGATGTCTGGGATAGGAAGTTGCCGGCCAGGGATGCCGAATTTCTGTTTCCTCAGAAACGTAGACGTTTGCGGTGCTCAGGGAGCACCACTCTCTAGTGTCGGCTGCGTTAACGAGACGCGCAGCTGCATCCTGTGATGGGCAGCGCACAGCGCCAGGGGCCCGCCTGTGCCCAGGGCTCCCGCACCTGCGAC
>NW_011889280.1:125765-126268 GCF_000151845.1 Pteropus vampyrus | reverse complement strand
TGGCCGCTTGGGATTATGGCAACGTTGGCACCCGCACAGAAAAGCTTTGATCGAGGGAAGCAAATTAAATATGGTTCTTTCTCATACGCTCCGCCCGGGTGACAGATGCGGTGACGAGGCGTGATTTGAGAGAGGAGGTGTGGCGTGAACGTACAGGGAACACTCATCAACAAAGCTTTACTGTCGCCGGCCTCCCAGCAGAGAAGGGCGTGCCGGGGTCTGTGGGTGGGGGGCGCTTGGGTTCTTTTGGTCCCTGTCACCCTCAGAGTGGCAAAGGCGACACGCTACTATTGTATTAAAGCGTCACCACAGATGTCTGGGATAGGAAGTTGCCAGCCAGGGATGCCGAATTTCTGTTTCCTCAGAAACGTAGATGTTTGCGGTGCTCAGGGAGCACCAC
Source organism: Pteropus vampyrus (assembly GCF_000151845.1). Taxonomy (NCBI): domain Eukaryota; kingdom Metazoa; phylum Chordata; class Mammalia; order Chiroptera; family Pteropodidae; genus Pteropus; species Pteropus vampyrus. The sequence continues at coordinate 125,868 of NW_011889280.1, read as the reverse complement.
TCTCTAGCGTCGGCTGCGTTAACGAGACGCGCAGCTGCATCCTGTGATGGGCAGCGCACAGCGCCAGGGGCCCGCCTGTGCCCAGGGCTCCCGCACCTGCGAC
>NW_011889280.1:112805-124100 GCF_000151845.1 Pteropus vampyrus | reverse complement strand
GAGGGGGCGGCGCATCAGAGTTTCAGCTTCGCGGAATGGGAGGAGTTATCGAGATGGGAGGAGTTGGTGTTTGCACAACGTGGACGAGGACTTCACACCACGGAACTGGGCACCTAGAAAGGTTGAAATGGTACATTTTACCTTATGTATATTTTACCACAATTTAAAAAACAAAAAATCGTGTGTCTAAGACCCAAAATAAATCTGGCTCTGAATCCGAAGGTAGTTTAATAAGCCGGAAAGTACTGCCTTGGGGTGCGGGAGAGGATGCTGAGAATTTCATATGGGGAAGTAACCAAGATGGGTAAACACAGGAGAAACTGTCTCCGAGAGGCAGGAAAGGGTTAAGGAGAGAGCCAGCTTAGGACAGAGACAATTAAAGATGGCTGCAGCCAGCACCCCAGAGGGAAGGACCAGACAGGAAGAAATGCACATAATTCAGGAGCTTCAGGCTTTCTGAGCCGGCCTCCAGCTAAACTGCAAGCATAGGAGAGAAACTGGCCTCTCAGAAGAAGGGGTGCAGATCCTCCCTGCCCCCCATCCTCCCTTAGGCAAAGCTGAGTGCTCCCTCCTCCAGCTGTCCCCGGGCACCCAGCTGACCCCACCGTGGCCCTTCCCCCTGCTGCCTTGCCTGTGCCTCCGCACCAGACAGGCAGTGCCTTTGCACCCCTCATGGAGCCTCGCTCGCCCTAAGAGCTTGAGCAGTGTGCACTGCTGATGGCTGACAGGCAGCTGACTGGTGACAGCACGTCGGTGGTGATAACCGCGCGAGGCTCGTGTGGCCGCTTGGGATTATGGCAACGTTGGCACCCGCACAGAAAAGCTTTGATCGAGGGAAGCAAATTAAATATGGTTCTTTCTCATACGCTCCGCCCGGGTGACAGATGCGGTGACGAGGCGTGATTTGAGAGAGGAGGTGTGGCGTGAACGTACAGGGAACACTCATCAACAAAGCTTTACTGTCGCCGGCCTCCCAGCAGAGAAGGGCGTGCCGGGGTCTGTGGGTGGGGGGCGCTTGGGTTCTTTTGGTCCCTGTCACCCTCAGAGTGGCAAAGGCGACACGCTACTCTTGTATTAAAGCGTCACCACAGATGTCTGGGATAGGAAGTTGCCAGCCAGGGATGCCGAATTTCTGTTTCCTCAGAAACGTAGATGTTTGCGGTGCTCAGGGAGCACCACTCTCTAGCGTCGGCTGCGTTAACGAGACGCGCAGCTGCATCCTGTGATGGGCAGCGCACAGCGCCAGGGGCCCGCCTGTGCCCAGGGCTCCCGCACCTGCGACGCGTGACTTATCCAACTGCTCGTTTCAAATAATTCCTTTTTAAAAACCGCGTGCTGGCCGCTCTCCTCCCCTCCCCGCTTTCCGTGAAAGGGAGGCGGGTTGGAGCCAGAGGTGAGACAGGGAGGTACAGGTAGCGGGAGCCATCTGTGCAAGCAGGGCACAGAGGGTCCTTTGTGCGAGGCTGGTGGGTTGTCCCCTCTGAGGGCCTGTAAGCATCTCCCTTTCAAACGCAGCTTCTCTGTTTAGTAAAGGAAGCATTGTCACCAGACGGGGCTCCAAAGGACAGGCCGAGGGGCTCCCATCCTGACCCCCCCCCGCCTCCCCTTCTCCCCCCTGATGTCTTCCTTGAAAGAACGTTCTGTTCTCTGCCCCTCCCTTCTCTCCTCCATCCGGGGGACTGCTGCTGTGTCCCCCGAGGCCACTCGTCTCCAGCCTTGGGCCAGTCCAGCGGTGGGTCACGACTCCATCCTTCCAGCCTTCCAGCCTCGGTGACAGTGGCGTGTTACGTAGTGACCACCTTCTTGAATTGTTTCCCCCAAAACGCATGTTGAAGCCCTAACCCCTGTCCCCTGGGAATGCGACCTCGCTTGAAAGTAGTTACGATGAGCCAGTAGGGTGAGCCCTAGTCCACCGCGGCTGGGAGGGCCCATGTGACCATGGGGCACACTGGAGCCAGGACACACCAAGGGCCACTGGTGCCGCCAGAAGCTAAGAGGGCCATGCCAACACCCTGATTCTAAACTTCTGGCCTCCTGACCGTGAGAGCAAGTGTCTGCTATCTCAGCTGCCCAGTTCGTGGAGCTCCGTTACGGCGGCCCGGGACACTCACCTCCCACACAGCTGTGGGGCTCTAAGGTGCGGCCACTCCCGCCGAGAGGGCATGGCCCCTCTGCCCACCTCGCCCAGGCTGGGGTCTCCCCTGTGTCCACCCCACACACGCACACTCTCCCCGGGCGCCCTCATCCATTCCCAAGGTTCTCATGACCCCGAATCTGTCTCTCCAGCCCAGACATTGTCTGGAGCCCTGCACCCCTACCCCTGACCCTTCATGCCACATCTTCCCACGAAGCCCATCTGCTCCCCCAGTCCCGGCCCCGATGGGCGGACCAGGGCGCCGTGCTTACGAGGGGCCCGGGCTTCGCTCTCTCTACTCCGTCGCATCCGTCCAGTGCTGGCACAGCTCCGGGGCCTGGATGACACCAGGGTCGGAGCCGGTCCCCACAGCAGAGGGAAAGCAGATGGCACGCCGGCTGTCAGATCACCCTGTGGAGTGACTGCAGTCTCCTTCTCATGCCCAGCCCCAAGGGAGCAGAGAGCTGCACCCCGAAAGTGACCACACGCATTCGGAGGGTGGCATCGAGGTCTGCCACACTTAGTGGATTCAGCCAGCCCCCCGCCTAGGGATACGGGTGTCGCCAGGGTACCTCCTTCTCCCGGACCTGTGGCTGGGCTCTGAGTCCTGTCGGTTCCTCTCTTAGCCAGGCCCCCTCCGTAAGCCTGAATTCACGCCCGATCACCTCTCGCCTGGACCAAGGCGAGGATCTCGTAACCAGTAAAAACCAGATCGGAGCATGGCCTTCCCGACTTAATTTTTCAAAGGCTTCCTGAGGCCCGCGTCTCTCCTTGGCCAGGTGGGTGAAGCCCTACCAGGCTCCTGTCTCCTTCTAACTCTCCAGCGTGGCCTCCAGTTTCCTCCTCCCCTCCCCCAAAACACACACCAATGCACGGCTGTCCCAAACAAGCCACCTGCAAGCCCCCCAGGCCTTGCCCCCCAGGCCTTGCCTGGCTGGTGGGCATCTTCTTGTCCCATGGACTCCGCTCCAGGTCACGCCCCGACCTGGCTCCCTCCCAGGCCCGGCGGTCACTTCCCCCTCGGTGTTCCTCCGTTACCCAGAAGCACTGGTCACAGCATCATCACACTGGGTGGCAACTGAGTGTTAACCTCATGTACTGTTCATTCGCTCATCCGTGCGTTCATTCCACAAAGGTATCAGTGACTGCTCACATTCTGGAGGACAGGAGATGACACACACACACACACACACACACACACACACTATGAGGATAGGGCAGGCTGTCATGCGGATTTCAACACCAACTTGGTGCTAATGACCCACGTCTGTATTTCTGCTCGAGGACCAGCCTCTGGGCTCCTGATTCGCAAACCTCAGGGGTCCGCAAACAATAACCACTGGACAGATCCAGTCTGTTCTGTACTGGCCGAGAACTAAGAATGGTTTTTATAGTTTTAAATGGTAAAAAAAAAAAACAAAAAAAAAAAACCATCAAAAAAAGAATAACACATCCCGGCAACTTTTTGCCTTTTTGTTTTTTTTTAGCACATTCTTGGCCACCATGAGACTTTAATAAAGGTTGGTCATTTTCCTTGGAGAAATAAAAATGTTTTTAAATGTTTGGTCTTTCTTGCATTCTGCTGACAATTACTTGGAAATACTGACCTAGAATATGGGCGAGGACTGTGTTGGAAGTAGCAGGCCCCTCAGACTCGACTGGTGCTAGCAGAGGTTCACAGTCGTTGCTGGATTTTAAACTTCAGCACCCAGACAGAACCTGGAACATTCTTTACCCTGAAGCCTTCTGCCGGCCTGTCTCCTTGTACCTTATTCATTTCAGAAATACATTATTCATGTCTCCGTGAAGCAGCCAGGAACTTGCAAGAGAATTGTTAACTTCAGCTCCCATCACTGGGGACTTCCAGAAACATCCAGGCTCCGACAGGCACCAGCAGCCCCGTTTGGGAGCTGTCACGTCTGTAGGCAAAGTTGATAAAAGAGCCACTTTCACTATTATACCCTGCATTTACCAACCTGCTTAGCTCTGCTTACAGTTCAGAGAGTCCTGCCTGTTTCCCAGGGACCTGTGCATCTCTGTTTCATTTACAAAGAAGGCAAGCTCCAGATTTTCAGGGGCTCGTCTTAGGAGAAACATCAAGATTGCATCAGACTTCAGCCACTAAAGAACACACGCCTTCTCTGGCTCGTCCGACTTTGTCTTTTTAAACAATCGTTTTTATAAAATACCTGCCTGACAAACACATCTCGGCCAGCTGATCACAGCATCGACGGTGATCGGTCATGTTGACGGCATGTCCCTTGATATGACGTGACGAAAATGGCACTTTGCCGCTGTGGCCTTCCTCCCCAAACCCACGACTCCATAAATACGCTCATGTTTTCATGAGAGAAACACCAGACGAACTCCAGTTGAGGGACGTTCTACGGAATACCTGACCAGTCCTCCTGAAAACTGTCAAGGTCTTCAAAAACAAGGATAGTCTGAGAACCTGTCGCAACCAGGAAGAGCCTAACGAGACAAGACGAGTAAATGCGATGAGGATAGTAAGTAAAAACTAAGGAAGTCTGAGTAAAATGTAGACTTCGGTTGATAAGAAAGCATAGTACTGGTTTACTAATTGCAGCGAACGCACCCAGACTAATGTAAGATGCTAACGGCAGGGAAACTGGGTGTGGGTATATGGGAACTCTCTGCACTATTTTCAAAATTTTTCTATGAATCTAAAACTGGAAAATGGAAATTTAATTCTAAAAATAATACCCTTGATTCTTAAAGAGCTGTTGTATTTTTTTTTTCTACTTTTATTGCAAAATAAAGATTTTCAGAGTCAAAGCCCATGGAGAGCTCAGTGGGGGAGTCTGCTTGGAGTAAGCAGCAGGATCCCCCAAGAACCTTTTCAAATCAATCATCTATTTTTAGACTCCTTTTGGGGTCAATTTTTCTTAAAATTTGTTTCGGATGCTTAACCTTTTTGCTGCTCTGGTTTAGTCAGGACACAGGAGCAGGGCAAGCTCATGGAGGAGAAATTAAGGGAGCCCAGAAGAGGGCCCCACGCAGCTCAGACAGGTCCCCTCCGTGACGTCCTGCAGCGAACCCGAGCCTGCGCACTTGTCCCCGCTCCTGCCCCCAGAGCATTCGAGCACCGGGCACATTTTTCTTTTCCTGAGCCTTTGGCTCTGCTGAGTGGTGAGTGATGTGGGCATCCATAGCCATCACCTAGCTTTTTTAAAAAACAATTATTATGGAAGTCCAGAAAAGGTTGGGGCTTATTTCCTTATTTTCTCTGACAAAGGAATGAAATGCAGAAGATAAGCCCCTTTCTAGCCAACTTTAGTCTTAGACCCCTGAGGACTAGGAAGGACAATGCTCCAGAGAAACAGAACCAATAGGGTATAAATAGATATCGCCTGTATATCTGCTTATAAAGGAGACGCCTGTATATTCATCTACATACCTGTATCTACCTAGATCTGTAGATCTATCTTTATCTCCATCTCGGTCTTATATATATCTACCTACATACTGAGAGAGAGAGAGAGAGCGAGTGAGAGTGAGGGAGAGAGAGAGAGCGAGTGAGAGAGAGAGAGAGAGAGAGAGAGAGAGAGAGAGCGAGAGCATGCAGACGGGAACAGAGACAGGCACACAGGCGGGCCCCGGTGGGTGAGCATCAATCTGCTAAGGATGTGGACAGAACAGAAGGCAGAGAGAGGAGGAATTTGCCTCTTTCACTCCTGCTCACTGCTTGAGTTTGGACGTCTTGTCCTCTCTGCCCTCCAGCCTGGACTTACACCACGGGCTCCCCTAGTTCTCGGGCCCTTGGACTCAGGGTGAATCACACGAGCAGTTCCCCAGTCTCCAGCAAGCAGACGGCTGACCGTAGGGCTTCTCAGCCTCCATAGTCAAGTGAGCCAGTTCCTTGTCATCTCTGTTCATACACACATGACTCCTGTGGACCCCGTTTCCCTGGAGAACCCTGACCTTCTAGTTCCCGGAAGGAGCCCGGCCACATCCTGCCTGAGGCCTCTGAGCCCGCTGTTTCCTGTTCCTAGGGTGCCGCTCCCCTCACCTCCACGCCCGCTGGCTCACTCCTACCTGGCCTTCAGGTCTCAGCTTTAGCGTCCCTTCTTTCAGAAAAGCCTCTTCCGACACCCCAGACTAGGACCAACATATTCCCCCAGCACCTAGCTGCATCTCTGAGACCCACCGAAGAGCCAGGCTTCCCTGAGGAGGTGACGACGGGGCTGGGAGGAGCTGGCGCTGAAGGAGGGGGAGGGGTGTGCCCTGTAGAAGTTTGGCCTGGCAGCTGGCAGCTGACAGTCATTCTAAATGGCCTTCGAGAAGGGGCCCCCTGGGGTGAGTGGAGAGAAAGTAAGGCATGAGCAGACACGAGATGCGGAGGGACCGCTGGGGATAAACGAGGAGGCCAGGCCACTTCGAGATTCCGGGAGGGGCGCGGGCACTGTGCCCAGCGCCGAGCATGTGTGTGCTTAGCGAATGAGTAGACGAGCCAAGGAAGTGAGACTTCAAGGCCGGCTCTGACTCCCAGGAACGTGCTCTTTCTGCTCTGAGACAGTTTCCTGTTCCCCGAGCCCGGAAGTCGGGAGGAGGCCGTGTTCGGACAGACAGGAGACCGTGAGGCTGTGGAGCTGGAGAGGAAGGATGGGGTTCCGGGTGGTTCTTCCTGGCCCGGCCGCGGCAATGCGCTCGCATGAGTGCTGAGTTCACCGCTCTGCATTAAAGCTGAGTGACGAATCACACTTAACCTCCGCGGGCCCCAGTGACATCTCAGGCAATCCCATCCTTTTTGATTTCAACACTTCCTCTCACTGAGGACAGCACGTCAACTTTCGCCCCTCCGCATTCAATGTCAAGGCCGTACCGCAGGCTCTCTGTCAGGTCTCATTATTCCAGCGGTGGCAGAATATTTTAATCGGCCGGCACATCTATCTCGTGATAAGCGTAGGAAACGCCCCCTCCATTCGAAACCGACTGTCATGTTCACAGTTGGTCCAAAATAATAGAATGTGCTTTCTTTTCAAAAATGATTGTTTGTTTCCCTAGCACGAGAATGCCGAATCTCCTTTTGCATGAACGTTCTTTGTTCTTAAAAGTTGTCTAACCATTTGGCAAAGGAGTCCAGTGATTTACTTGAAAACGCCACGAAGAAAGTCACGTTTCAGGCATTGGGACAAGACACCCGGAATGGCCGCTAGCCCCGCTCCAGCAAAAAGCATCGCGTGTTCTCAAGAACAAGACGGCTGGTTTGACCCCGGTACAGCAGTGTTGAGACAGCCGCCTACAGGTCACTTCTCAAACTCTTTTAAGTGTGAATGTAAAACATGCCTGTTTCATCCCAAATTTCCCCGTCTTCTCTCTTTACAGCATCCCAGGTGATACTGGCGCAGGAAAGACTCAAATTTCTCCCCTAACACCAGCCTCTGGATGGCACGTACAAGGCGAGGCAGAGCCCGCCGGCACGCCCAGGCTGTGCACCTGCCTCCCCACTCCCACCCATCCCGCCCCCCCACCCCCACCAGGGCTATGCGGGGGGCAGTGTCCAGCTCCTACTATGTGGCAGGCGCTTTACGGACATCTCCTGCTACTCGCAGGTGTCCCAGCCCCTTTTCACAGAAGAGATCCGAGGGCAGGGAGGTGAACATGTGTCTAGTAATGAAAGGAGGGTTTTAAAGTCCCAGATTGTCCCTCAGCAGAGGGAGTGAGACCCTGCTCGCTGGGTCCACGCTGCGGTGTTCTCACAGGTGTCCAGTGCAGGTATCAGAACGCTATCTGGGGAGGCCCCCACAGCCGGAACTAACTTGCTTTGGATGATATAACCAGTGGTTCTCGAAAGCGGTCCAGGGACGCCGGGGGTGGGAAGGGGGGTCCTGAGACTTTCAGCGGGGAGGTGAGGTCAAAACAATTTTTAGTATAACACGGAGACGTTGTTTAGCAACTGCGATCACAGGAGTCACATTTGCACTCATGCCGCAAACGGAAGACGGAGCCACGGATTCGCAAAACCGCAAACGCGAGGGCTCCGCTCACTGCGTTTTGGAAGTCCGTTTCTCGTAAAGCGTTACTTACGTTAGCAAGTCATCGGCCTTTTCAAACGTACTCACATTTTTTAAGTCATCAGTTTTAATGTCCCATACGGCCCTGGTACCAATCCCCACGCACAGAAGCTCTTTAGAGGTTCTCTACAATTCCTGACGGCCCGAAGGGGTCCCGAGACCAAAAGGTTTGAGAACCACGATTTGTCTTTAGCTACCGTTCCTGGGTCCAGATGTTGGATGTTGTAAACCAGGCGTCCCCGAGCCCTGGGATATGGACCAGTACCGACCGGTCCATGGCCTGTTAGGAACCGGGCCACACAGTAAGAGGTGAGCGAGGGTAAGCGAGCGAAGCTCCATCTGTATCCGCAGCCGCTCCCCAGCGCCAGCATCACCGCCTCGGCTCCGCCTCAGATCATTAGGCGCTAGATTCTCACAGGAGCACGGGTCCCTGGGGCCAGAAAGGTTGGAGACCGCTGGTGTAAACGGCTTTGAAAAGCTACCTGGGAAGTGGTTCTGTTGAAGTTCGTCGACTGTGTTAATATTTTGTGAATGGATACTGATGGCTGGAAAGGCAGTTTGTGGGAGAGCACCATAATTGATGCAGAAGACGCAGTATCTAGTTAGTGACAGAGCTGGGGTTCAGGTCCAGGCTGAATCGCAAACAAGTACTTACTGTTCACTCCTTGTATACAACTTTCAGCAACAGGCAACCCATCTATGGTGTCAGAAGCCCGCGAGCACTTGCCTCGGGGGCAGAAAGCCTCAGAAAACCCTTAGGCAGCATCCACGAGGGCTGTGGGATCCGGAAAGCTGCTAAACCAACATCCTCCCCTTTGATGGAAGCCGAACAGGGGCCCGGAGGAAGGAAGGGAGGGACTCGAGCCAGGCCCCACCCCCACCCCACTCCAGGGCTCACTGCTCCTCCGCCTTCCAAGTTATCCCCCAAAGCTTGCTCCACATCTGATGCTTCCACTCCTGATCAGGCTCAGGCAGGAACACTAGACCAGAGAAGCAGCCAGAGGGCCCACGACAGGCTGAAGGACACCACCTCCCAGGGGCCTCCCTGTCACGGGCGGAAGTGAAGACCTCGTACTATCAGACCCAACTGTTGACTAAGAGAAGCTAGAAATTTGGATGTGAGTCGTCTCCTGATTTAAATGCTGTTTATTTAAACGCAGTTCTCCAGTTTTTGTTCTCTGGAGTAGGGAATCCGGTTTTCCCTCTGGTGACCTTTCTAACTGTCCGACAGATAAGTTTATCTGGTCTTTAAAAAAAGGCACAAATTCACAAACTAAAGAAAATTCTCGGCCTCAGGAGCAGCAGGCCGTGGGAAGGACATCACGGTGAAGGGCCCGGAAGTGTGGCTGCTGGGCGGTGGCCGGTATCCATCCGTGTAGCCTGCTTGACTGTCCTTTGCTCCAGTAACTGCAGCATTTGGCAGGACGGCTGCTCTCGCTCATCGGCGGACGTGCAGACAGCCACCGGGCACACAGTGGCTCAGGGCACAGCTCGGTGAGCCGGGTGCCAACGAGAACGTGCGTCAAGGTCGTCCGGTGTGTGTACAGGGACCACAAGTCCACGGTAACAGAGGACGTGACCCCACAGTGCGTTTTCCTTCCATAACCATCACTAAAGTAGCTTAAGGGTAACCCTGCGGGTGTCCAGCAAGGGAGCCGATGGTGTTCTCCACGCAAGGAGTAGCTGGCTTCATGGCCCATTCGAAGGTTAATTAGACAAATATCGAACTCAGTTCCAGTCCCCAGGGCTCAGGCATTTAGAGAAAAACGGAGTGAAATTAAGATGCAGTGTCTCACTGAGGCAGGTGGCACCCTGCGGAGGCATTTCTTATGCTTTCCGTGTCTCTTTTCTGTCACATCTGACGCTCTAAAACAGCAGCTATGAAAAACCGCTCCCCACGGTGAACTAGCCGGGCTTCTGGCCCTTCGCGGAGAGCACGCCGTGAAGTGCTTCCGGCCTGATGCTCTCACCTGCCCACTGACCACCACCTGACAGTGAGCGGAATGCTCGTTTTCACCCAGTGCGGCCACTCTGCCCTGTGAGGGAGCAGCCCGTGGAGTCTGTCAGCAAATGGCACACGTCTCGTCCACGCGGTGACAGCTGGACCCGACGTGCCTCAGTAAGGAGCCGCGCCAGCCACCCGGGGTAACCTGGCCTCGCCTGATTAAACACGCACCTTTGCAGAAATGATGTCTTTGGAAGAACGGGTTCTCCACTGACGGCAGATGAATTCTCAGAGGCCATGCTGTCTGAGACTTTGTATTATTGGGATTTTACTTTGCTTACATTTACAGAGTCTAAAAAGGGCAGTGTTCGAACGTGGCTTCTTTATTTTGCCAAAGGCATAAATGTGAAACTGTAAACAATAAAACAATTCAGGGGAAGAAAGTGTCGTGTTCCCGTGTTCCCAACTATCAAAAAAGGTAAAACCGTTTCATCCTACACACTCTCTGCCAGCTCCCTGTAATTCCTGCAGGCGGCGAGGGGACAGCCCTCGGGGGCCCTCACCCCTCTGGACTCAAGCTGCTCCTGAAACCCCAGGCTCACCTGGCAAAGAAGTGAGCAGCGGGGTCACGGGGAAGGCTGAAAGGGACAGGGCTCAGCCCTGGCTCGCAGAGGGAAAAACTCCAGCCGCGAGGCTTTCCAGCCAAGGCCCACAGGCCTCTTCCACAGCCCTGGGCATCTCTACGTGGCACTGGTTTTTTAAGAATCCAAAGGAAGTTTAACTGTAAAAAAACTTTTTCTACATGTGCCTAAGTATATCCAGAAAATATTACTTTGAGAGATACTAGGTGTGTTAGGCAAGGTAACGGCCCCCCGAAAATGTCCATGTTCTAATTCCTGGAACCTGCGACTGTGATGTAACATGGCGAGAGGAAGTGTGGTCGCAGGTCGAACTGAGGTTGCTACTCAGATGGCCTTAAAATACGAAGAGTGGCCTGGGCTGTCCAAGTGGGCCCAGCGCGACCACGAGGGGCTGTAAGCAGAATGAGGCAGCGTAGAGGGGGGGCTCGAGGTGCCAAGCAGCTGGCTTTGAAAACACAAGCTGGGGCCATCGGCCGAGGACTGTGGACACCTCTGCAATGCGGGAAAGGCCCGGAAGCGGATTCTCCCCGAGAGCCTCCG
>NW_011889280.1:111134-112155 GCF_000151845.1 Pteropus vampyrus | reverse complement strand
GGCATCTCTACGTGGCACTGGTTTTTTAAGAATCCAAAGGAAGTTTAACTGTAAAAAAACTTTTTCTACATGTGCCTAAGTATATCCAGAAAATAGTACTTTGAGAGATGCTAGGTGTGTTAGGCAAGATAATGGCCCCCCGAAAATGTCCACGTTCTAATTCCTGGAACCTGCGACTGTGACGTAACATGGCGAGAGGAAGTGTGGTCACAGGTCGAACTGAGGTTGCTACTCAGATGGCTTTAAAATATGAAGAGTGGCCTGGGCTGTCCAGGTGGGCCCAGCGCGACCACGAGGGGCTGTAAGCAGAACGAGGCAGCGTAGAGGGGGGGCTCGAGGTGCCAAGCAGCTGGCTTTGAAAACACAAGCTGGTGCCATCGGCCGAGGACTGTGGACACCTCTGCAATGCGGGAAAGGCCCGGAAGCGGATTCTCCCCGAGAGCCTCCGGAAGGGACGCAGCCCCAGGAGACCCATTCTGGACTTCTGACCTACAGGCGGAAGATGGCTGTCCTGTGTTGCTACGACTCTCCAGAGAACACATTTTCCCGCTTTGCCTCTGTGTCTCTGATGTCACACACGATTCTTTCTCCCATGCCGCTCACACATTGAAATGACTCAAACACACGGTGCTGTGACTGCAGGCCCCACCACTCCCCGCGCGTCAGGCCTAGGGTCCCCTGGGGCCACTGCTGAACACTGGCACATGGCAACCGGGCACGGACTTGAAGACTCTCGGGAGATAGGGAATTTGGGGACCCTGGGGACTCCGTGTGGGCAGGGGCACGCACGCGAACATGTGACAACTCGACCCTTCCCATCCTCTGCTTGGGGTCCTCAGGAGAAGCCAGTGTGGGACACGCCGGTCGGGCAAAGAAAATCGTACCCACAACGCACCTGAGTGTTTGTCTTTAAAATTTATTGACACAGTTTCCCGCGAGGGCTGTAGTCGAGGCATCACTCGAACGTGATGTGCACAGGACGTGTGTGGCGCCGTGACCCACTGCTGCCGAATCCCGGAGC
>NW_011889280.1:109529-110434 GCF_000151845.1 Pteropus vampyrus | reverse complement strand
GATGGCTGTCCTGTGTTGCTACGACTCTCCAGAGAACACGTTTTCCCGCTTTGCCTCTGTGTCTCTGATGTCACACACGATTCTTTCTCCCATGCTGCTCACACATTTAAATGACTCAAACACACGGTGCTGTGACTGCAGGCCCCGCCACTCCCCGCGCGTCAGGCCTAGGGTCCCCTGGGGCCACTGCTGAACACTGGCACATGGCAACCGGGCAAGGACTCAAAGACTCTCGGGAGATAGGGAATTTTGGGACCCTGGGGACTCCGTGTGGGCAGGGGCACGCACGCGAACATGTGACAACTCGACCCTTCCCGTCCTCTGCTTGGGGTCCTCAGGAGAAGCCAGTGTGGGACACGCCGGTCGGGCAAAGAAAATCGTACCCACAACGCACCTGAGTGTTTGTCTTTAAAATTTATTGACACAGTTTCCCGCGAGGGCTGTAGTCGAGGCATCACTCGAACGTGATGTGCACAGGACGTGTGTGGCGCCGTGACCCACTGCTGCCGAATCCCGGAGCGTGTCCCGGAGGGGCTGGAGGGTGCTCTGCGACAGCTACAGGAACCTTATCCCAGCTCCAAACTGGACGCCGTCACATATCCTAGAAGGAGGGCATAAAATCACCACTGTGGCCTGCTCTGCTGGCCCGGCCCCTTCCACAGCCCGCAAGCCCTCCCGGCCCGGAGGCCCCTTTCTTTCCTCCCTTACAAACTGAGGCCTGCTCCTCCGGCACACCTGCCTCCCTCGCCACCGTCTCCAGAGACCGCATTCAGCACGACACGGGGCGACAGAATGCTGCTGGCGCCCAAGCGATGGTGCCACGAACTGCCTCCAGCACAAAGTTCAGCAAGCATTTCTAAACCGTTCCCACTTCTGCAAAGGTCGGGAAGCCTAATCGTCGAGCG
>NW_011889280.1:98970-108094 GCF_000151845.1 Pteropus vampyrus | reverse complement strand
TTTTCTAGAACGTTACCTAAGGCACAAACCTTGCTCTAGGAAAAAAGTGCCCATTGTTTCATATTTCACGTCTCTGCAATCAGGATGCAACGCCCGCCCGCGGCATGTCTCAACACAGCCGCCAGGCGGCGCCAACGGGGCAGTGAGTGGAGGAGGGAACTGCCCCGCAAAGGAACACTGCGGCTTCCTATGTGAGAGGGAGCTGGCGCCCTGAGTACAGCAACGGCACAACGCGGAACTGAGCCTACGGTGCTGACGACACACCGGACACCGCTCTAAGTGCTCTGTGTGCTAATTCATCCAGGCCTCCAACCTGCTAGCAGCTGCTCTCGCCAGCATCCACTCTATGGACACGAAATCGGAGACCCAGCGAGGCTGGGCGGCTCGCCCTGGGGCACACAGCCAGAGGACAAACGTTACATTCACCTGTGCTACATCTGGCTGGGCTCCAGGCACGCGCTCATCCTGGGGACCAGACCCTTTCAGCTTTTGCACTGTATGAACAGGCAAGGTGAGGAGGTGAATTAACAGCTGTCAGAGCAGCTGCTGTCGGCGAAGGTGCTGGGGAATGGGCTCTGTCATCACCGCAGCCGCGGCAGCGACGTAGCCGCAATCGGCCTCCAGTGACCGTGAAGGGCAGGTTCCACCAAACCCATAACCGTAAAGGGTCGAGACGGCTGACACCGAACCGCACCTAAGTACTCACGCTTTATGAAAGCTCGCCGACACGCCACCCTTTAAAACGTGCCATCGCCTACTCCACTGCAGCAGAAGACAGCAGAAGTTAACACTAGCACAGCATTTCCTTAAACCGGGACAAACTACGACTTCCAGCTTGGAACTTGGGCTGTGACTCAGCGCTCCGTTTGGTGGCAACGAAAGTGTAGACAGAACATCAAAGAGAAAAGGACACAGCTTAGAGTGCTGTGTGTGCGCACGAAAGCGATGAGGGACAACAGAAAACGCTACGTCACGGGGGAACGTTTGTGTCCCCCCGAAATGGAATGTTGAAGCCCTAGGTCCCACCACCACATGAGGGAACTGGGATCAGAAGCAGCGATAACGACAACGTCCCCACGGGGGATCAGTGTCCCCACGGGGGATCAGTGCCCCCACTGGCACCGCCTCGCTCCGCCCAGCGAGCGGGACCAACGAGGCCCGTCGGGTCCTCCAGGCACAGCTCGAGGGGCTCCCGCGACGACGGTGAGTGCGAACTGTGAGGTGGGAGACGGAAACACATCGCAGTTTCTCTTCCCAACTGGACAGAGAAACTCCCAGTGGAGGAAAACGTAGGTGCTGTCACGCCTTTGCTAATTCTTCAATTTCTCCTAACACCTTGGATCTCCGAGGCCACCGATGAAATGATTAACAAGTCCGAAACAAAACGAAATTACAAGAAAGTGCGGTGTGCGCGTGGAGAAGGCCCGGCACCTACCTGTCACCTTTCTGCACGCCCATGGGGATGCAGTAGTTCAGTTCCAGCCGGGCGATGTTGCCGAGCCGTAGAACGATGCCAGCTCCGTAGGACCAGCGGATGCACTCGGCCAGTTTACGAATATGCGCTTTGGGGCCCTCCCCTGAAACGAGAACCGGGGGTGTGACCAACGGTGTGTGGCCCCTGTCCCTCAGAGCTGTCCTCAGGCAAGCCCTGGCTCTCTCACTTGCTGTGTGCCCTACGGGAATTTTTAAAGCCGGGCCTAGATATTCAAAGAGAATGAGAAAGCCACGCCTTCTCATTCTCTGGACCTGTCACATTCTACTCCTTTGCCCCATCTCGACCCCCCAGGATGCCCCATACCAAGCTGTGGTGTGAGGGCCTTGTCTTCTGTGACACGCCCCAGACACCCCTTCACATCCCGCTGGCTGGACACGTCTGCTGCGGGTCCCCTCTGGCCCTGAGCGCCTCGAGGACAGGGCCAAACCACACTCAGCTCCGGGGCTTAATGACCGGCAGAGAGCAGGTGCCCAGGAAATGTTTGCTGAGTAAATAATAAATTTTTCTCTGCAAGACAGCCTTCAGTGATGATTCTTCAAGCATGCTTCATTGATTCAACCAACAATTTATTCTGGGCACTGTATCAGGTGTCCTAGGAATTGTTTTAAGTAAGGTGCAGCCCCTAGATTTAAAGATGACGTGATCTAAAAAGACAGACACTCTTCGGGTACTGTGCTTTTAAATATGAGGTCAACCATAACGCTTTCTAATAGTCCAGGGCTTACCATAGTTGAGGTTGCAGAGATTTCCCGCGTTGAGAAAAAAGTGAGTCCTGAAGAGCTCCCCAAAGCCGCCTTGGCCCGGCCGGAAGGGCAGCGGGGTGTACAGGTGCAGGCCGCCGGCCCAGTACGCCTCTCCGCCCAGGTAGTCCCCTGAGCAAAGACAAAACACGGTCTCACAACTTTAAAGTCGCATCGACGCCGCACGACGTACACCAGCGAGACGTGTGCTCTGTGCGCAACACACTGGGCTCTGGGTCGCGGCTCTTCAACCCCGGCCGCTGGCAGCCTCATTTTAAACAGCCTTTCTTTTTTTTCCTGGTTTATTTTATACTTTGCCTTAACCGGGGGAAAAAAAAAGGGCTAGTGTAGTTTAGAAAAGAATGAAATCAGAAATTCATCACGTTTGTAAAATGCTTGAAATAAAACAAGTGAACTCATGGAAACCCCCTTTTCCACAATTGCCGATTACCAGATCACTTCTACCTGGCAGAGGAAATGCGCCTCTCTGCCCAAACTCCAAGGCCGCGTGCGACCCAGACAAAACGCGGACCGTGTCTCCGCGCTTCCTGGAAGTGGCCGCGCACACCATTCAGCAAAACACACATCGTGTCCACTACTCACTCCAAGGAAACTGTTCCAGCTCCACATCTGCAAAGAGGCTGTGTGCCCTTTGTAATTTAATCGCCATTAAAGGTTCATGGCCACTGGGGTCGTGACTGCCCCCCGAGAATGCACATGCGCTGTTTCTGAAAATGCTCCTACCCATTCCATCTTAACTACAAATGGCATAATGTTAAAGTGATACCAATCCCTGAACTATCTACACCTTCTGCAAAATACTACTTACGAATTGTCTTAGTACCCTTAATACAAAATGACAGACCACAAACAAGAAAAACGGGTTGTCTCCACGATTAACCTCGCGGGATCAACTGCTTATTTACGTAGAGACTCCGGAATCTCCTAAGTCCCTTTTAATCCTGAAGTTCTAGAGGAAACAGGGAATGGGCAGATGACACGAGGTCAGCTGTGTTTGCTTTCGGTTTCCTGGCAGCCGCCCGTCTTTTTTCACCCGATCGTTAACAGTAACATACTTGGTGCAGAAAATCTGAGAAATACAGACAAGGAAAAGAATAAAAAAATCTCTAATTCCTACCATTCAGAGAGAACCAGCTAATACCCTGGTATCTCTGGTCCAGTGAATTATAATGAATAATTATAAATAAGAAAATAAAATGTGAGTCATTTTACATATATAGCTTTCGGTCCTGCTTTTTTTAGTTTGACATGTTGGAACACTTTCCTCTAATACTTCATATTATATGCAAATGTGATTTGCTGCCAGCCTGAATAATCATACATATAATAATATAACGTCTTTTCTCGACTACTGTCATCATATTGGTGTCCAACGTCTTGAGAGCGGCCATTAAGCTGTGACAAATTTCCTTGTCCACACACATTTCAAACCCTGTCTTGATGCATAACACGCAGGTAGGAAAGCACACACGGCCTAAGTGCCCAGCTCAGTCCTTTCTGCGCAGACACGCCACGCACCGAGCACCCGGAGGGAGAGGCAGGCATGTGCCGGCCCCGGAGGGCCACGTTCCCCTTCCTAATCACGACCCTGCACCCGCGCCGGGCACGCCCACTGCACTGCTGCCCCCTGCACGTGCGTGGAGCAGACAGCACGCGCCGCCCGGATCTGGCTCTTCGATCCGCACGTTTCTGAGGCCGGTTCCTGGCGTCATTCAGCCAGTGACTGACCTGTGCATCCTCGTTGCCGTGGAACATCCCACAGGGTGAAGACACCCGACCATTTTACTGCTGATGGGCATTTGGGTTTCTGGATTCCAGTTTGGGGCTATTATTACAAGTCCTTGAACATATATATTTTAGGCTCTTGATACATACTGGCAAATTGCTTGTCTAAAGTTACAGCAATTTACATTCTTATCCATAGAATCCTACCAATGGCCCATTTTATAGCAAATTAAGTGGAATATCATTGTGTTTTAATTTTCAAGCAAGTGTAAGACTCCTAAACTTTTATATAGTCACTATATGATACATACTTGCTTATAATGAAAAAGACTATCTATAAATTACTTTTCTTAAAAAATGACATGCAAATAAAGTACTATAAAAACAAGTTAAAAAATATATTTTGTACAAAAATTATGCATGGGGTAATCGTTATTTGTAATAATATAAAATGGAAGCAACAAAGATATTAAAAAAAACAAAAATTAGGGCAAAATATTTGAAAATGGAAATGCATCCATTTAAATGATGTTTTTGAAGTTTTTCATAACATGTAGAGATACTTCTGATATGTCAAGTGTTCAAGAGGGTTGCAGGAAACAGGAATTCTCACTGCTGGAGATTATGACTGAGAAAAGCTTTCCAGAGAACAACACAAAGTCTTAAAAATATTCAAAATCCTTTGACCCAGCAATTCCACATCTGTAACATTATATGATAAAGTAAAACTTACGGATGAGTACGAAGGTTCCATTAGGTTCCTCACTGAGACATTGTTTTACAATCATAAAAAAAAGAAAATGGTCTAAGTTTCTAAAACTTGGGGTTGGTTTAAAAGATTACGGCACGGCAGTAAGATGAAACATGCAGCCATCAACGACGGCAAGGTTTTTCTCTCTCCGATCCACTGCTGGTGGGAATCCAAAATGTTTCAGCCATTCTGGAAGTCAGTCTGGCTGGTTCTTACATATGACTCGGCAATCGTGTACCTTGGTTTTCTCCCAAATGAACTGAAACTTTATGTACAAACGAAACCCTGCACATGAACGTTTATATCGGCTTTACTCATAATAGCCGAAAACTGGGTGTCCGGAAACCAACATGACCTTTAACAGGTCAACAACCAAACTGTGGTATATTAGATTATTATTTATTATGTTATATGGAATATTATTTAGCAAAAAAAAGATATGAGCAAATGAGCTATAAAAAAACTTGGAGGAAACTTAAATGCACATTGCTTCGTCAAAGAAGCCAGTCGGAAGAGGGCACACACTCTGACATTCTGGAAAAGGCAAAACTATGCAGATAAGAAGAAGTCCGGTGTGTGTCAGGAACTGGGGGGAGATGGAGGGATGTGGATTTTTAGGGTGGCGAAACTTCTGTATGACCCTGTAATGGCAGCTGCATACCATCACACATTTGTCACACCCACAGAACTACACTGCCCAGAGCGAACCCCAGCGTGCACTGCAGGATTCAGTTACTAATAATAATGCATCAACATTGACTCATCAACTGTGCCAAGCATAACGCACGATGCAACATGTCACCAAGAGAGGGCACCGTGGGGCACATGGGAACAGCTTTCTGCTCTACTTTTCTGTAAACCTAAAACTGCTCTCAAAAATAACTAACATTAATTAATTTTTAAAAATTATAGCATGTCGATAAGATAAAACAAGCAGCAATTAAAAATGATTCAGTACTTATTCCAATAAACACCTTTTCCCCGTAACGTTATTGTGGGGTGGCGGGGAAAACAGGTTACAAAACAGCATGGAAACAAAACGGACCCCGAGTACAAAGCTACGCATGCCTGAACCAAACGCTCACGCATGTCATCGCCGGTACGGGATCGCCAGCCGCCGCCGTGCATTTTGTAAGGCACAAACTGTGTCTTCTCCCTTTTCTACAATTCGCTCAGCATATACCCTTCCACGCCTGTGACGTGATGCCACGGCGGTGACGCATGGGCAGCCCTTATTTAGGAATTGCAAAAACAAACGCGCGCTTTTGAACGATGAGATGTGACCCTAACTTCGACGTGGCAGTGCCGTAGGGGAGGACAGACCTTCACTCTGTGGCCCAACGCTGTGCATGCTGAAGCCGCGCACGCTTGTCGGTCCCCCGAGGTAAAACCTGGAACGGAACGGCAGAAGTCAGGGCAAGGCCATCGGAGGAAGTCTGCGTGACACAACGGAAGCACGGGGAGCGTGCAGTCGGGCTCACGCCAGCGTTGCGTCGCTGACGACACCGTCACGTGCGGGAACGCTTCAGGAGCGGAAGACACACAGGAGCGTGGGCAACATCGCAAAAGCCGAATCTCGTTCTCTTTAATACCTACATAGTTTTCTTTGTAACAGTTGTGTCTGAATTTAATAATTTCCCTACTGGCAGCTTGAGAATTTGTGCTTTTACTGACAATGCTACCTACGATGGACATCCTTACACACAAATCTTTGTACACTTATTATAAATGTATTTCTGTAAATCAGATTTATGGAGGCCAAACTGTCAGGTCCCAGAGTTTAGAAATTAAAGGTTTTCATACTTCCCAAGTGCCATCCCGAAAGGCTGAACTAGTTTAAGCTAAACTTCGTTTTAACTAATGCGAGGCTGAAGAAAGAGCTTCTTGCCCTCAAGAACGATTATCAGTATTTCAGAGCAACAAGGACATCCCCACAGCCTGCTGCCAGGAACGTAAACTGCTGCCGGCTTTCTAAAACGGAGGCTCCAGCAATCTCCCTTATGAGCCTTAAAAATGTTCCTGTGCGTTTGAGATGGTAATTCCACATTTAAGAACCTCTTGTCAGAAGATAAAATGAACAAAAATTATTTACAAAGTCATATTCTTCAGAGTGTTATTTACGTGCAAATAGCGAAACATTAAAATGCTGCTTATGAAAAATTTCTGATGACGTGGGGAATGGTTTACTCCATAATTTCTTCAAAACTTTTTAAAAAGCAGGGAGGGCACAAATCTGTACACAAGATACAGCATATTAACCATTTAATATAGATGCATATGTAAATTAATACGTATATTCACATACATGAACACCCACCCACGGAAATAAACTAAAATAGACTAAAAGGAAGTAATCCCAAATGTCGACCCACTTATCACTGAGCAAAACTTTTTTTACTTCCCTAAGTGTTTCTCTATTTTTATATTTCCGCAATACGTATGAATTGTATTTTTTCATACTGAAAAGAGGATATAAATTTTTTAATATAATAAAGTAAGTTAACATCCTCATAAAAGGCAAAAAATGTTAAGTTTGAGATAGGCTAGGTATTTTGAAAATAACTTAGACATAAAAACGAAAATAAAGCGGAAATATTCGCTCTCTTAAATAAACTTCTCTAAAATATCTTACAAGAAACCAACCTAAAAGAACTGCAAATGACCCATTCATTTATTATTACTCACCTATCAGCAATACTGGATGGTTTATCACCAATGGGTACCAGCATTCCACCCCAGAGAGATGTTGAGAAAACCTATCGAAATATAAACAGGCATTTCTTTCATTCCGATGAGCATTCGCAGATAGGAAACACACCTGAGTCTGGTCACTGGTCACGTGCTGAGCCGAGGGGAGCGGGGGGCGGGTTAGGGCTACAGGAGAAACCAGGCTCGTGCACTTGAAGTACAGTTCAAAGTGTTTTGTGGATACTTAAAACACTTACAACTCTAAATTCCAAATAAAGGCATACCAAACACGAGCAAGGAACAAGCCAAACGCAAGCAGGGCATGGCTCCCGTTCAGGCACAGGGAAGCTCCCTCCCTCTTCCACGAGAAGGCAGGCCCAGCGGGACCAGCCACGGCCTGACTGGGTGTGGAGGGGAGACGGGGGCCAGACAACGGATTCTGCACCTGCTCAGGCCGCTAGGACTTGGTCTCAGAGCAATGAGGATTAAGGACACATGGCATCGCAGATGAAAGCAGGCAGAGGCTACAGTGCTCCTACAACTGAGAAATGCAAGAGACAAGCAGCTTCCAATCCAACCCTCACGGACAGAGCCCCTCTCTAACAGACCGGAGGCAGTGACCTAATCTTAGATCAGGGTCCAGCCTTCACGCCTAAGTGGCGCACAGCAAGCTATAAACCGCAGCGAGCTCTCTGGGCCACCTCGCCCCGCATCTTTATCACATGGGCCCCCGCATCTCCTGAGCTCGCTTCCACGTTTCTGCTCATCTCATGTCCTCTCTAACTTGCAAATTCCTATGTCCTTTGAAGCTGCTCACGTGTCTTTTTAGAGCATCAGTTGGAAGGATTACAGGAGAAAACTGGGGCAGAGAGTGGGCAGCGCTGCCGATCTAAGCAGCCCATTCTGATAACGCGGCTCCTTGTGCAACAGCATTCGGGAAACATCCACTCTGAGCCTGGTGCCTGACAGATGCTACAGGGTAAGGCGAGGGGCCGGGGCTCGGCGTGCTCCCGGAGACAGCTCCCCTCACCCGCCCACGCGCTCTGGACCAGAGCAGAAAGGGAACCAGAGACGGCCCACCCTCGGAGGGCAGCCACCCTGGCAGGACGGGCAGGGCCCACAGGGCTCACACGTCGCAGTGAGATGGCCTTGATGCCACCCTCAGCAGGACGGAAGGGGAGGGAGTCAGAGCTCCTAGTTTCCTGGCGAACCTGCCCTCCTCCCCAGTGCTCGCTCGGCCTGAGAGCAGCCGGGATGGGGCGCTAATCAGAACTCCTTCCCCATCAGAACAGGCCCAGCCTGCCCCCCATCCCCGCTGCCCTTGGCTCCCAGTCACCCCCCAGCACCAACTCCCTAACCCTTCAACATCAGCGGGCCTTCCAAATCCCCTGTCCCGGGCCTGGCCCTCTCGTCCCTACGGCCCTCCTTACCAGCTGAGTTCCCGCGGCCCATCACCAGCACTCACCTGCCTGTCCCCACCTCACCTGCATCTCTCACCTGGCACCACCCCAGACCTGGTAACACCACCCCTCCCTCAGCTGTGCCCGCCATCATGCCGGCAGCTCCTCTGAAATGGGACTCTAACCCCGACTGGCCCTCAGAGGCGCCCAGGTGCTCCTGCCCACTGGCCTGTGGGGACTCCACGCTGGGCACTGTCCCTCCCTCTGCCACCTCCACTGGGAACCCCCACTGGCAACAGGAGCG
>NW_011889280.1:92568-97980 GCF_000151845.1 Pteropus vampyrus | reverse complement strand
TCCCACTTGTGGGGAACAGGCTGGTGCTCCTGCCCAGAGCACCGGGCTGTGTGCAGTTGGTGTCTCATGGAAGACACCCCACGTCATCTCAAGGAGGACAGCACCCCCTGCGGGCCACTTCTATTCCTTTACTGCTTTCTCGTTAGAAAGGATCGCCGCCTCGCCTGCTCAATGACATATGCAGGTGTTCACTGTGGGCCTCCCTTCACTAAACAGAGTAGGAGCGGTGTTTTACTTACTGAGGCACGTGTAGTGCCCAGACAGTGCCAGGCAGTGGTATATACGTGAGATGGATGGGTGGGTGGCTGGGTGAGTGGTGAGCGGGCGGGTGATGGGTGAGACCCCCAAGATAAGCACAGGAATCATGAGCGCAGTGGGGAAGCCCCACCCGGTCCCGGAGGTCGTAGGCAGCCTGCAGGAGACACGCCTGTGCCAGAGTCATAAAGGCAGAGGACGAGAGGCCAGTGAACCCCTGAATAAAGGCAGAGGACGCAGAACAAGTGCCCGGAAGTAAGAGGGAGCCCGGCCCTTCTGGGAAAGCAGCAGCAGTCGGCAGAGCCGCACAGGGAGAAGGGACAGAGACGAGATCAGAGGCTGCGTGCACTGTGCCGGGAGCACGAACTGCACGCAGGAGCGCGAGCTCGGAAGGTCTGCGTTTCGGAAAGGCCGGCACGTCTGCGGGGAGAAGGGGAAGCCTGGGCTGGGGAGAGGAGGAGCAGAGATTCATCCGGAAGTGACATCACTGCCACGATAGAGTAGCAGAGACACGAGTGACACGATGGAGACAGAGAAGACAAAACCTGGTGCTCGGGGGCTTCGAGAGTGAGGACTCAGAGATCAAGGGCAGTTGTGCAAGTCAGCGGGGTCCGGAGCTCAGGGGCAGGGCACAGACTCCAGGAGCAATGGTTTCCGACATGTTGAGCTTGAAGTGCCCACAGAACAGAGCCGAGACATTCAGTCTCCAGGGGCCGGAGCAGAGACGGCAGCTGCCACCAGCGGGTGCGCGAACCCCTCAGGGGGGACAGGCAGCAGGACGTCTCCACAAGGATCCGCGGGGACACATTCAGGAGGCGGAGTGCAGCATGCCGTGGAAGGGCCGAGGACAAGTGAAGCGTGCAAGCGGTCACGACGGAGGCCAGTGAGGACAGCGTCCAGGGCCACGGAGAGTGCGGGGAGGGGGCTGAACGAGCTCGCTGAACTGGACAACAGAGGGGCTTCTGGGAGAGCGGCGGCAGCGGAAAGGCAGGAACCAAACTGAGCCCAGGACTGACCGGGAGCCACCGGTGACAAGTGACCTCAGAATAAGCGTTCTAGAAACAGACGCGTGTGCCATTTCACTAAAACTCAGTCCTTGGCTCCACGCTTTAAGGAAGCTACGGGCACAGGCACCAGCAGCGGGGTGGACAGCTGTCCCCGTCGCCTGGGCACCGAGGAGACGGGCGACGAGCCGGGGTCTCCTCTGCCTCGGGCAGAGTCCGGTCACTTACTCCTCACTCCCGAGTGAGTTGGCGGAAACTAAACCAAACTGGACAAACAGCCAAATTCCTGGAAGCACCCAAAGCCCTGCAGACCCGGCTAACTAAGATGAAGACACCGAGTTTCAACGGACGTGACCTTGTGGGGAGAGGACGGGGCCTCCAGCTACAGTGCCCTGACAGCCCCGGACGGTGAACGGGTATAAAACGACTGACAGATCCCTTCTGAAGGGAGCAGAGACCACCTCCCCCAGAGAGCCCTCCCGCCTGGCTAGGGCTAGAACAGCACTTGGGTTTCCAGCGCGAATGTGCTAGGCACCCACTCCAGGGCTTCAGGTGCTCGGGACCTCAGGCGCCAGGAACGAGGGATATAAATGCAGGTGACAACTTTCTGGCTAGATACTCACTGAATCAAATACGAGTTGTTTATTCAACTGAAGCTCAAAATCTTCTTTTATGAAGCTCACGTCGCCTCCGGTGTAGCCTGCCAGCTCCTGCGGGGAAGAACCCCCCGTCAGAACGGAGCAGACAGCTTACTAAGTGATGCCAGTGCAGTTGCCATTTAATTTTGCTGTTTGGTATCTTTAGAAAGGCGACAGACCACTTCTGCCTCCTGGAAGCTGTACCCCGCTCATTCTAGATGGTACCGGGGGACTGACACAGAATCACCAAACACACTGGATGGCTAGAGTGTAAGGGTCCTGCATGTCAGAGAAAGCGCTGGCAACGTGAACATTTATTATAGAGCTTGCCACGGATATGGCTCGTATGGCCTTATCAGTGTTTGGGAAAAAACTAGCCAACCTTTTGCCCTCTGGCACACTTCACAGCAAGTTTCGAGCTGGTTTCCAGCTGCCCCTCTGAAAGCGAAGGCCCCACACGCGGGGCGCCGGTGCCCCACGCAGCCTGGCGGCCGGCTCCCCTGCCCTCCCGGCACCGCCCGCCCGGCCCCGGCAGACCAGCGGGTCACAGCCTTGGGCTGCGGTGCTCTTTGCTGGGGGCGCACCCCGCCACATCACTTTCCCCCGGGACTGCTCAGAGGCACCATCGAGGAGCCCAGAACCTTCCCCCGCTCCACACGGTGTGAGGCAGAAGACTGCGCCACAGGGGCGGTTCCAGCGGAGGAACCCAGCGTGGACGGCCACCCTCGCAAGCCATTCTAGAACGGCTTCTGCAATTAAAGGAATACGTTCGGTGTTGAAGATGTGAGTGTTCTGCGTGCCCCACCCGGCCACGGGGGGCAGAGGTCGGGGGCGAGGACGCCTACCTGGTTGACTTTGAGCAGCGCGCCCCGCCTGGGAAGGATGGAGGAGTTCCGAGAGTCGATGACCATGGCATGCTGCAAGACACGTGCTGGGTGTTTTCACTTCAGACAGGTCCGTGAGACGCCCAGCGCTCACGGAGTGCCAACGGCACGCTGGGCCCCATGCTGAGGGTGGCGCCGCTACCCTCCCGCCACCTCGCCCTGCGAGGGGGGTCGCACTGTCACCGTGTGACGTCCAAGGGAACTGAGAGGCCGGGACCAACGATCCCTGTTCGTGAGGTGGGAGGTCACGACCCGTCACTGGGTTCCCTCCACGCCCTGGCCGGAGTCAGCGCAGCCAGCGGTGACTAAAACCCCACCGTCAGCTGTTAATACCCCTCTCCCCAGGACCACCAATGTTATTTAGGGAAAAGGGCACGAGGTGGTGTTCCTAAATTCACAAAATGACCAGGCAGCGCTGGTCAGTGACCAAGTGACCCAATCTGTGGCACTTCTCGATCTGTCCCGCTGCTGGTGAAACCAGGCTGGTTTCCCAACGTACAGCATGGCTGCAGCGAAACACCTCAATGCTCCCCCGAGCAAGAAAGGTCCTCACCGAAAGAGACGATTTCAGCGAGTGGCCGCTTTCTTTTCGGACGGCGAAGGACGCTGTCCGGGCGAGGCAGCCCAGCTCCCGCCACACGCCCTCCCACTTGACGGTGTGGCTGGTCCTCCAAACGGGAAACTGCAAGCACACACGGGGAACGACAAACTTTGGGTGCTGGACGAAGGCAGGCCGTCCCAAGCCGGGCCTCAGACGGAGGGCTCGTTAAGTCACTAACAGCTACTGCTTTTTAAGGGCAGGCAGGAGGGAGGGAAAGAAGGGGGAGGGAGGGACGGAAGGCGGGAGGCGAGCGCACTGTGACGGAAGGGGGCGCCACTCCGCACAGTGGCCGGACTGTGCTCTGGGTGCGGGGAGGGGTTGCTTGCCTGAAGGCTGCACCCACTTTGTAAATGACAGGTTTCCTCTCCACCCAAAGACCACCTAGCACACCCCCAACCCCGGCCCTCCCAGCCCCTTATCTGAAGCCAGGCCAGGCGACTGTGATGCCCCACATCAGCCCCAGGGAGGGGCGAGGTGAGTGAAGAGCCCCCTTCCTGCAGCCGGGGGCCTGAGCCAGTGAACTCTGGGGTCCAGGCCCATGGGACCTGCCTCTCAGCTTGGCCCCTCCCCAAAGCCAGCACAGCCTGTGCTAGATGGTCCACCTCCAAGACACGCCCACACTGTTTTGAACAGTGAACGAGGTTCACTGTTGGCCTCGGGAAGGACAATGATGATGCCACTCTTACAAAGAAGCCAGGTCACTTCACACTCCCCAGCCTGAGGCCCACGCCCGGCAGCCGCTGTAGCTCTCGGGCCCCCATCCAGGTCTCAGGGTGAGAATTTGGGGGCACCCACTTCAACACACTTACTTATCAAACTCCCATAAGGCACCGAGCCATGCACTGGGGAAGCAGAGCATGGGGGGGAAGGGGGCAGCCTCGCTCGCGTGGGGCCACCTGGGGCAGCTCGTTCCCAGATGCCCAAGGAAGACGCAGAGCCGCCGTGCACCGGCTCCTCCCTTACGAGGTAGCTCCTCCCAAGAGAAACGCTGACTCAGAGGACACGCATCTCACGACCCTGGAGTCACGGTCAGGAAGATGAGGCAGGGGCCAGGTGGCACCTTTTTGTGTGCATAGTGAGCCCTGGCTTTGTGTCGGCACCGAAGACACAAATCAGGAGGATACGGTCCTCTCCTCCAGGGACTCAGCTCTCGACTTCAGGGCTGCCAGCCTCGAGCACTCGGTGGCTCTGCTGTCCTCTCCCCTCCAGCAGGGACCTCCCGGGGTGGCCCCAACACCGCACGCCTCCACCTCCACTCCACGTGGATGCACAGGCGTTCCTACCACCCAAGAAGCTGCTCTTTCAAAAAGGCTTAGGAAAAAGAGATAAAAGGGGACACCCCCCCGACAGATGGCCATACTGATGGCTCCTGGAAACCTGCTGGAGGATGGGGGCTGGAGAGAGCAGTGTCCGCCACGGTGTCCCCTTCTGCATCTCCACTAGGGGCAGAAAGGTGCCTGAGAGCTACTCTCTTCGGACCAGGAAAGGCGGCCACGTGGAGAATGGAGAGTGAAGCGAACGGCTCCCGGCTCCGTCCTCAGCCGTGTCCACGTGGCCTGCGTCAGTGCTCACCTCCCCTGACCCTGGTCTGCAGGGATGAGGAGTGTGAGCGGCCGCTGTGCCCGCAGGTGCCACATCAAGCCCAGGCAGTGACGACAAGGCTTCGACAGGCTTCTAGGACCAGAATCGGTCCAAGGGCTGCGGGTAGGAGCTAAAACCATTTCCTGGGCCCCGTTCCCAGAGCTGCTGACTCGGAAGGGCAGCAGGGCCCCTGAACCGGCATTTCTGACCAGCTCACGGAGAGGAACAGAGACGTGTGAAGGGAAAAAGAGCAGGGTCGCCATGAAGCCAAAGTGGCCGAATGACAGTTATTCCATTTGCTGCACTGGGTCAGATCCCGCTAGAAGTCACCTGAGGTGTAGGCTAACGATGAAAGCTTTCGGGAGCCTGAAACACCTCTGCTGGGCATCAGAAGCTGTCGGCTTTAGCACACAAGGAAGGACAAACAGATGGTGTCGCAGGAAGTCAGG
>NW_011889280.1:90753-92518 GCF_000151845.1 Pteropus vampyrus | reverse complement strand
CGGCCACGTGGAGAATGGAGAGTGAAGCGAACGGCTCCCGGCTCCGTCCTCAGCCGTGTCCACGTGGCCTGCGTCAGTGCTCACCTCCCCTGACCCTGGTCTGCAGGGATGAGGAGTGTGAGCGGCCGCTGTGCCCGCAGGTGCCACATCAAGCCCAGGCAGTGACGACAAGGCTTCGACAGGCTTCTAGGACCAGAATCGGTCCAAGGGCTGCGGGTAGGAGCTAAAACCATTTCCTGGGCCCCGTTCCCAGAGCTGCTGACTCGGAAGGGCAGCAGGGCCCCTGAACCGGCATTTCTGACCAGCTCACGGAGAGGAACAGAGACGTGTGAAGGGAAAAAGAGCAGGGTCGCCATGAAGCCAAAGTGGCCGAATGACAGTTATTCCATTTGCTGCACTGGGTCAGATCCCGCTAGAAGTCACCTGAGGTGTAGGCTAACGATGAAAGCTTTCGGGAGCCTGAAACACCTCTGCTGGGCATCAGAAGCTGTCGGCTTTAGCACACAAGGAAGGACAAACAGATGGTGTCGCAGGAAGTCAGGAGCACAGAGGAAATCTGACCAAGTCAGAAGAGCTGCCACCGTGGATGGTTAGCCCCTCTCTGGCCCTGGCAGTCAGCCCTCAGCCAGTGAAGGGGCAGCTGGCCTGGAGGCCCTGACAGGAGGGCAGAGAACAGGGGTGACCCCAGCAACAACGCCCACCACCCCAAGCGCCAGACCACCGACAGGCCTGCGCTCTCCATGCCAACCCCGCTCTTGCTGCCGTTGCTTTCTCTCAAGTGCACCAAGGGAATGACAGAAACGCTACTTACACTATACTCGGCTGAGACTCCTCTGTCTGTCTCCCGAAGTGAGCTCCAAGGGAACTGTCCAGTAACTTTATATAAGTTTACAGAGAAACTAGGAGACAATGGGACAGAGCTTTAAAAGCTGAAACCATGATTACGACTTGCACACATGTAAATCAACAGACTAAAAAGTACACTTTCTGGGGCTTGTCTTCATGAGAAAATCTACGGCATGTTGTAACAAGGCAGAAGTGTCAGCGGATTCTGCACGGTTTCTGTTCACAAACAAGCCAGCTATCTTAACTTTAAACCAGGCCACTGAACTCAATGATCTGCTTGGCTTCCTACTTTCTTTCGAAGTTTCCGGGCTGTGGTTTGAAGAAGGACAGGCCATAGGAAGTTTCTTTTGTTCCATAGGAAAACTGAAATGTCACCTTTTCTGCACGGCCTAGCAGATTAGGGAGTTTGAGGCCAAGTACCTAGGAAGAAAAGAAAAATAGTGGGGGTTTAAACTGAAGGAACGATAACTTCTACAAAAGACCACGCTAGCTAAGGGACCCTCATGAGAACAGGATAAAATGCAGACTACAGCTCTGGGAGAAACCATCTGTAATTGCTTTTACTCTTTAAAATGCACCTATGCTGAGTACGCACGCCCTACACACACCTGGTTAATTCGTGGGACTGGCTAAATTTGGTGACTTAACTGTGAGGCTCAGGGAAATCAACTCCGTGGGTTTGGAGTTTAGAAGAATTTGAACAAGAAACATAACATAAACATTCCCCACGTTATTTATTCCTGCTTCACTACCGATGTTAGTCTTGTTTGCAAACGATCTCAAACAAAGCAGGATCAATTCTAGGAAGACCATTGCGAAACCACGGGTTATCTTGCTGATGCGGATGGAGGTGTGCCAACGGGTTCTGAGACCGCCACGTTTTAGAATCGGCCACACTGTGAAAGCTCGAAACCGGAAG
>NW_011889280.1:84535-90157 GCF_000151845.1 Pteropus vampyrus | reverse complement strand
GGACGCTGGAATGGTGCTCGGCCACCTCAGGGACCACAGGACCCTAGACACGATGAAGTGACGAGGCACCATGGAAAAACCACGAGTCCAGGGTAACCTCGAAAAGCAGAGCTGTGACTCCAGCCCCAGACCGTCTCCCATAGCAAACCGCAAATCAACGAAAACTGTAACTAATTGCTTGCGCCCCCCTCCTTTCGAAGCACACGCTCAGATGGAATCTGCAAGAGCCCGTTCGGACACCCGCTGGGCGATCCCGAATGCCGCCTGGCTCCCTCCTCCAGGATCCTTCTCAGACCCCTGGTACCATCCAGGGGTTCAGATGAAAATGTCTTCAAATTCCGCCTCCTTCCCTCGGCCTGACGCACACATCGTTACCGCCCTGAGCCTGCTAACGACCAAGCCCCGTCCGCCTGCTAAATTTCCAGGGCTATCTGTGCCTGGACACACAGATCGCTTTTGGGATCCCCGGGGATGCATGCAACGGGACATCCCAGGGATACGACGCCACAGGTACCTTGACAGGTATCGATCAAAACATCCACTTGTCTAAATATCCCCAGACGAAGCAGCTTTTCACGGGCTTCATGAGATTTCCGCATTACCTGTGAGAGAGAGAAAGAATGTATTCCTCCAAGATACAGAAACGTGGACGGGGGCTCTGAGGCCAGGCTGGTGGCCACCACCTGCTTGTTTGCTGGTCGCCGAGAAAAGAACACTTCTCAGACACGTGAAAGAAGGGACAAAGCACTAAGGAGCAACAAAAAATCCTTCCCAGAAGTGCAGAAGCAGGCCGCGGGCAGAAGCAGAGGGCACGCTGCAACCCCTTTTGTAGAAACAACAACGACCGAACCGAACTCCAGTGCACACACCCTGGCGGGTCTTCCTGGCGGGGACTCGCGGTCACTGGTTAGTGAGGGTTCCGTCTGGTGAAAGGGAGGCGTGGTGTGTGCCGTGCGAGGCTTTCCAAGCCGCTTGAATTCTAACCACTGTGTGTTTTCCTTTCCAGTTGAACAGCCGTCCTCTCTGACGCCAGGAGTCCTTCGCTGCTGGAGGGGCAGGTGGAGGCAGAAGGGGGAGGCGGGACAGGCACACAGCAAGCAGAGTGGGAAAGGGCTTCGCCCTGCAGGAAAGCGGGGTTGCTTTAGGGTTTCAGCAGGGGAGACAGGTGGAATTTCCTTATGACACGAGCTATCACGAGGACAGGCGTGGAGGAAGGACTGGACACGGAGGGAAGATGGAGAGATTCTGATGTCGGACCTGGGGCTGTGGAGGAGGCTGGTCAAGCACAGGTCACGGTGCTAGGGGTGAGGACAGACTCCACCCACTGCATAGGCAAGAGCCCGAGGACAGTCGCAGACGGAGTGCACGACAGGAGAGAGGAGGCTACGGGAACTTTCGGCCCCGGGCTCGGCATTTCTGGGTGCCTCTGCAGAAGGCAGGACCGGGGATGGGAGGACAGGCGGGGGTGGGTGGGCAGAGATGACGAGTATTCGGCCACGCAGGTCAGAGACGTCTGGTGACTCCGTGAGGAAACGCTCAGTGGGCAGCGGCACGGTCAGTGAGGAAGCGCAATGGCGGGGCAGCGGCGGAGGCGGAGGCTGGGACGCCCTCGCTACGGCGGCTGCAAGTGAAACCGGGAGCGCGGACGGGGTCACCCAGGGGTCGGGGGAGGTCACCCAGGAAGCTGGTCCTGAGGGGAAACCCAGCACCTACGAGTGACCACAGGGAAAGAAGCTGACGACAGGGCCTAAAATGAATGTGACGAGGGTGGGAAGCAGCCCAGGAGAGAGTGACAGTCATGGGAGCCGAGGAAAGGGAAATGTCGGGAAAAGAGGGAGCATAGGGACAGATTCCAGAGACAGAGCGAGAAAATACACTGCACAATCCCACGGGGAACAGAGGACGCCGACAGGTAATCCGCACAGGGGAAACACGAATGGCTGACAGACAAGGAAAAGGTGCCTAACCTCGTTCATAATTGGAAAGCGCAAGCTAAAACAAGGAGACGGCATTTTCCACCTGACGGGCCGGCAAGAACGTTGCAAGTGTGGTAACACCCAACGCTGAGAAACACCCCCTCACGTACCGCTGGCAGGGGTGCGGCTGGCGTGACCTCGGCACGGCGAGATGGCAACATACGCTCGAATTCCAGAGCACATGCCCTTCGACCCAATAACCCCACTCACGGGAACTTAACCTACAGATACACTGTCACATACGCACAAGGCACTGTGCGTGAGAGCGAAAGACTCAATTAATTTAAATGTTAGTCAACGAACCTTACAATAGGTGACGGAAAGTCCGCACGATGACATACTGTGCAGGTGGTACGTGCCGATGTGAGATCTCCATGATGATGAATAATGTCAAAGAGGGAAGGGGCGCAGACACAGTGAATGGGACTGCTCTTTAAAGGCATGGGAACCCCAGCCTGGTCACCGCTGGTCGGCCAGCCTGGGCAGGCAGTGAGGGAATAACCCACGTACCATTTCCACACCGTCTATGCCGTTAGACTGCTCTACACTGTTTTTTAAACTACACTTAGATATTGTTTTAATCTTTAAACAACAACAAAAAAAAACACCTAACTTTTAAAGTGGGAATGGCCAGACACCGTTGAAAGGTCAAGTTAAACAAGGACCGAGGGAGCCGGCGGACCTGGCCACGGGGAAGCTGTTGGTGACCCTGCCGGGCACGTAAACAAGGCCCCAGGGTGGGAAGGACAGAAGGAACCCATGGAGGAGAGGAGAGCGACTGTGGATAAGCGGAGCAAGGGCCGGAGGAGACAGCAGGGTGGGTGACAACCGAGTGCCACCCACAGGCGTGTGCACGACAGTGCCAAGCAGGGCGCCTGGGGAGGAGTCAGCACACGGCACCCAGCAGCGGGCACCCAGCACCGGCAGCCCCTCCTCCAAGGCTGAGACAGTGGTGAAGAGCACAGGGAAGCACCAGCCTTTCCAGGATAAGGGCAAACGCAAACACACGTCATGGGGGCATCCGGGGAACTGAGGAGTCCCGCGTGGGGCGCAAATGCACCGTAGGAGGCAAAGTCATCAGCGGAGAGGCTGGGCTAGGGCACCCAGCATGGGAGGACACGGGTGTCACAGGATCTTCAGAAGGGAACGGGAGAGAATGCCGAGCAGAGGGAATACTTGCCTCAATGAGGTTTTTAGCCTTAAAAACATCTCCAATTTCATACATGATGACATCATCTTTAGTCCTCCCGAGTCCATCAAAATGAACATGCTGAACAACGACCTGAACATGACAAGGGGACACAGACACAAGGCTAGAGGTCAGGCGTCAAGGCAAGTGTCTAAAATTAATTTCAAGGATTTTTTTTCAAGTTTAATGATCCACATTTCTTAATCCCAGGCTGAATTCTGTTTTTTTCCCACACCTTTTCAAATAAACAGTGACTTGAATTTACCCATTGCTGCGTCTGTACTTCCTGTGAACAAGGTCCACAAGGTCTCCATAGCCAAATGATCAAGGATCACGTCAGTCCTACACCCGGCAGGCCGCAGAGGTCCCCTGTGCATCCTTCCCAACGTGCTCCCCAAGCACTGGCCCCTGGGGGAACGGTGACCATAACCCAATTCATAACCGCATGTGCCCTGCTGGAGATCTTGTGTGGAGTCACATGGCATGAGAAGCGCTGACTCGGAGCCTCCCACCTGTCCCCTCACTGGAAAGCAAACTCGTCAAAAATAGGAACAGCTTCTCGCTCACCACTGTTTTCATAAGAGCCACATAGCAAAGTGAATATGCAATAGACGTATTTAATTTGTTCAAGAAAAATGCACTGACTACCTACGAGCCAAGTGTTCTAAACACTGACGATAAAGCAGTGAACGAAACACAAAGTCCTGCTTCGAGGGGGAAGAAATGGGCAACGTATATACTATAGCAGATGGTCCAGAGTAACGGAAAAATAAAGCAGAGGTCAGAGGGAGTATGAGAAAAACATAACTTACAGGTGATTGGAATACTGCACTGAAAAGATCTTAATTTAAGAATTAACGGAAAATGTGCTTATATTTCTTCAGCTGCACTTAATTTCAAAATCAACAAAGTTTAGGAAAAGTTTCATTTAAGACCCAAGGCCTTTTTTCTGGGAGAAGGGAACAGAATATAAACTTATGCATAATTTGAGCTTGTCTTTGAAATACTTTTGGATTTTTAAAGTAACACAAATACAAAATGTGTTTGAGGAAACTTCCCACATAAATAATCACCAAGGAAAAACTATTTTTCTAAAACCGGAAACTATTTCTCTAAAAGTCACTAGTCTTTCTAAAATGTACTTGGCTGCAAACTCTTTGATAAAGGTACCGAGACAGGTTAATGCCTTTTCATTTCCCTAAATGTTAATCGAAGTAAATGTTTCTAGTAATAACTGTATCCAGCCCGTCAACACAATACTCACATCTTTGTTTTCAAGAATTTCCTGCTTAGCTTCAGGTTCAACTTCAACAAATTCAGCTTCTTCTCCTAATGCTCCAAAATCAGGTCCACTGGGTGGAAGAGGCTCCAAACTCTGAAAGGGAGGGAGGAACCACAGATAAATGAACTCATACAAAACAACAACGCCTTTTTCTGTCTTTAGATGGTGCTCCAGGTGACTTGGTACGGTGGTTTCCTCTGGTGAGTGGAGGCAGGCAGGGTGGGGAGCACGGGCGCAGACGCAGCGAGTGCTGATGTTCGCATCTTATATTGGTAGTGAGCTTCTTGGTGTACAGTGTATTGTTAATAAAACAAAGATGGAAAGTAATTTAAAAACCTATGATGACTGTCCAGAACCGATGATTACAGCAAATCTAGTTCTGTGCACCTGAAGCCCATTTGAAGACAAAAATAACTCAAAAATAAGATTCCAGAAAGACATCTGTCAAGGAAAAGAATGTGCTTTCTTCTTGTTACAGAAAGTATCCTAATTTTTTAAATCAGTATTGGATACATTCTAGGATAAGAACACTGACAACTCAAATTACTAAAACTTATTTTTCTGGACGCTGATAGGTTCGTTTTGGTTCAGAAAGTCTCATTCACACACTAAGAGAAACTGCATATGCTCATAAAATGGGTCAGAAAGAGATCACTTTCTTCAACCTAAACTGACATCTCAAAAGCATTAAAGCACCTTCTGAATAAGGATTCTGCAGGTTGTGCCTGGTTTAGTACTTTTGGGGAGACATGATGCTATAACAGTATGTATGACAATATACATACAATATTATGTTTCATACACATGCTGGCTTGTCCACAGGGATTCCTGGACACTCTGGGAATGGACTTGGGTCCAGTGCAGTACCACGTAACTGGAGAAAACCATGCTAACCAGTATCTGCTGCTTCCTTACTCCACCAGTTCTCTATGAATAAGCATTTTCAACGTGCACAGAAGTGAGTGACATCTGCAGTACGCACAGCAAAGGGGACTCTGGGCCACAGTCACCATTGCCCTGGAATACCAGCCTCTTGTCGGTATGTCCTCCATAATGTCACTGGTTCTCTGGAAAGGGAATGACCTGACAGTGTCAGGTCCCCTTTCCCCTCCCTGCCCTAAGAGACTCTGATGGTCCAACTAGGTATCTTCGCAGGGCACACCAAGAACTCTAGC
>NW_011889280.1:80831-83595 GCF_000151845.1 Pteropus vampyrus | reverse complement strand
CCTCATAGAATTTACATTCTGATGTCTGGAAGAGCAGTAATGGGATAAGTATTTGGTGAAATGAATTAGAATATCTGGATCTAGCCTCTAAATTTAAGCAGGTCAGTCTACCAGTTAAGTTTTATCAAACACCACGTGCCAGGCAGTGCTAACTGAAGGAACAGGACATGGAATACATTTAATGAGTTAGGAACAGTTATCTTAAAGCGGTACAGACTAGAATCAAATAGAAAATATTTTTTAAAAGATATTAATGGTAAACACCGTTTCACAAACTTTGGTTTCACACGTGCTACTAGAAAGCAAATGTAAATTGTTTTATTACCGTGAGTCTTGACCAAAAAATTCACATAACACTAACTAGTGGAATAGAAAGGTCAAATTAAATTCAAATGTTTTGTGTCAATACATAATCGAAGACTTTTTTTCGCCCTGTATCTCTAGTATCTACAATAAATAGTGCCAGGCACATAGTAGACCACTGGTAAATATCACTTGAATAAATGAATGAACGCTTACTTTGTTCAAGATGTTACAAGGGATGCGAGCCGAGTAAGGCACAGTTCCTACTGTAACATCTACAAACTGAGAATTTAAAAGATAAAAATGCAAACAGAGCTAAAGCAGGGCACCAGAGGAAAAATGTCAAAAGTCAGGAGCACGTCCAAATGAGAGGAGATGAGGTTTATCTGCAGTGACCTAAACTGAATTCTAAAAGATGGGAACATTTTGATAGCTGATGATGGCAGTGCGGGTGGACGATGGAAGAGGGAGCAACTGTGTTTCATTTGAATGCAAGATCTGAATGAAAGAAAGGGAGTCAAATCCTATTCCAGATGCCAGGCTGAGAAGTCCGTGCTAAATTCTTTAGGAAGATAACGGGGAACTACTGAAAGCTTCTGAGCAGGGCAAGTGAAACGATCCATGTTCTAGCAGGAGAGTCGCGTTGAGGGCTGGGACTCAGGAGGTCTGAGTTTTGGAACATTCTGAGGCTCTAACAGGGTGACCTTGGACAAATATTCATCCTCTGGCCCTCGGTTAAAATTACGATAAAGAAGTCTGGCGACCAGTTAGTTCGTGCCAAGCACCCACCTAAGTATTTAACATGCATCGTGTCTTCTAATTCTCCTAACAGCCTGCTGAGCAGGTATTTTAAAAGGAGGAACTAAAGCATAGGGTTTCCGTCCTTGATGGTATAAAGAAGAAAAGAGGACTCCTAGATGGGTCTGAGTTGGAAGACTTTAAGGGACACTTGGTGCTCTGGGAGTCTACATGACTCCAGCCAGCGGCGGAACCAGAGCGACTGGAGGTGACCCGTGACGAGAGAAGACGCCCGAAATGGCTGAGGACAGAGAAGCCAAGTCATGGAGAGAAAAACTTATTACTCTGCTCCAGGATACCACGGAAAGTTCGCTAGTCCCTTCTGGACCACAGCGTCGCTGAGTGACCTTGGGCGAGTCACGACCCTCCTCTGAGTATCAGTTTCCTGCTCGGAGGTCTCAGAGACCTGCTGGCGGCGTCTCTGCAGCCTCCTGCACCAGGCCAGCGGGTCCAGCGCGGGGGCGCTACACGCGGAGCGCCGGGCCCGGTTCTGCGCGGGCCTCCGGGGCCCGCCGCGCTTGGAGCCCCCTCGCCAGGGAACCCCCGGGCGCAGGCGTGAGAGCGTCTCCCCGCGGCGCCCGCCCGAAGGACACGCAGCCCATGAGTCGCTAGGCCTCTTACCCGGGCGTGCACTGTCCCCATGGCTCTCTCTCCTACCGCTGCCTGACGAAGCGGCCCGCGCCCAACCAAGGCTCGGCTGGTGAGG
The DNA here is from genome assembly GCF_000151845.1 of Pteropus vampyrus. Classification (NCBI taxonomy): domain Eukaryota; kingdom Metazoa; phylum Chordata; class Mammalia; order Chiroptera; family Pteropodidae; genus Pteropus; species Pteropus vampyrus. The sequence continues at coordinate 81,788 of NW_011889280.1, read as the reverse complement.
ATAGAAGGCGGGCCCGCGGTGGCGAAGCGGCTGGTCAGCGCCCCACCCACAAGCCCCCGGACGCGGAGCGCTGGGGGCGGCCATGATGCCCCGCCTTAGCCCCGCCCCCGGCCCACAGTGCTTTTGCTCATTGGGCCTAAGAGTCTGTAACCCGGATGTTCATACGAACGCCGGGAAGACCTGCGGCGTGGAGACAGCGCAAGCGCAGTGTCCGATGAGCCCCGCGAAGCTGCTGGCACGTAGAGTTTGGGTCTGCGTGAGGTTCTGCTAATAACAGTTGTCCGCATTTGCCCCTGGGAGGTACCGGACCAGTTGATGAGTGCGCCAGGGCTTCACCCAGGTCTTACAGTTAACCCTCCTGGCACCTCGGCCCGGTGGCAGTGTGCCTGTACTGACGTTCCTACGACAGCGCCGAGGGTCCCGCACCCGGCTGTCTCACTCAGCGTCTGGAGCTGCCCAAACCCGATCGTCGCCCTGCGCCCCTCCTGCAGACCGATGGACCCTTTCAAGTCACTGAAACCCGAAAGTGATAGTCATATCTACTTCACAGAGTTGGATTAATAGAGCTTGTGCATGCGAGACAATGTAAAAACGCCTTGGCACAGCGCAGAGCACTCAGCGAGCGGCGGGTAAGTGACGCTTATTCCGTTGCAACCAGTAAATATTAGTGAGGGTCATCCAAGGGTTGGGACGCGACCATTCATGGGCTTTGGCGGTAGGAACAGCTACCCGCGATCCCTCCCCCCGCCCCACAAATTTACGGTAATGAGAGTTAAATAAGTGCAATGAGCCAGAGAGAATGAGAGAAGAGGAATTATCAGTATTAGGTCGACTCATGTTTCTACTCCTTCCCAATAGCATTATCATTTCACTTCTCTTACCCCCCTCCCAGGGACCCTGACACCCTGTCCATTTAAACAGCAGCACCCTAAAACAAATGAACAAACAAAACAGGAA
>NW_011889280.1:70190-77586 GCF_000151845.1 Pteropus vampyrus | reverse complement strand
ACTTGCTTTGGTCACAAAGTTGTCAGCTGAAGGGATAAAGGTCACTTCTGGATGAAAACCTTTAAGTACCAAATTCCTTTCCTCCAACAAAGTGGTAACTGCCCCTCCAGATGGTGGGATGTCTTCAGGCTGGGTCAGTCAAGAATGACATATGAGAAATAAACCCTTTGGCAGTTTTCGTTAAACGCAGCCTATCTTAACTGATCAAATCGCCTAATGACATCTGCTATCATTCCAGAAAACTTGGTTTATGAAGTGCCGATCTGGTGCCATTGGAAGTAGAAATGCAGTTTCGTGATTGGACTGGTTCCCTTAAGAAAATCAAACCCACGTCTCAGAGGTAGTGACGGAGGCTGGGTCGTCTCACAGAAGTCACCCATCCCTGAGTTCCTGGCTTGGGTGACTTGAAGTTGATAGATACAGAGCAGCTGAGCTCTGTAGTGGCCAGGTTATGACAGGGAGCCACCAAGGGATGGCCAGGTGGAGCAGGCCAGTGGGTAAGTGGGCATGTGGGCCCCACCCTCACCTGAGCCAGAAACTGGGGTGCGTGGGGGGGAGTCTTTGCTCACTCTGAGGACCACCCTCTTCCCCCACTGCCCCAAGGAGCAGCTGTGCACACTCAGCAAAGCAGGCACAACCCGAGCCTGGGGACGAGCCCGACGCCCAAGGTTGAGAAGAAGCCTGTATGGGGTCTCGGAGGAAGGAGAAGGGTTCTAGAAGCAGGGTCTGGTTCAGTGCCCAGGAAGGAGCACATAGAGGCCACCATTGCCTGGCGGAGCCGTCTGGCGGAGCGAGACCGCAAACCTCAAGCGTGGGGCGTGTCTTAAAGGAGCTCAGCTGTGAGGGAAGAGCAGGGCACCGTGGCTCCTTAGAAAGAATGCTGAGTCGAGGGAAAGCAATTTTAAAATCACGTTTATTAAGAGTTATTTTCTGAAGTAATGTACATTCGCATAGAAAGTCGAGAAACACATAAGCACAACAAAACGTAATGACAAATTATGGCATCATAATAACCGCCGTCAGTACTTAGGTATACGTCTGTTTTCTTTTTTCTTTTTTTTATCCTTTTGGGCGAGGCCACCCTTGGTTGATCTCACAAGAACCTTGTCAGCTTACAATCCCTTATTTTTTACTTTTTTTAAATTTTTTACGCTTACAGCACCTGGTCTTCCTAGGTGGTCTCCCATCCAAGTACCAACCAGGCCTGACCCTGCTTAGCTTCCGAGATCAGACAGGATCGGGCTTGTTCAGGGTGACATGGCCGTAGACTGGATTTTTTTTTTAAGGCGTGTTCTCTTAACATCTCACTGATTCACATAATACATAATTCAATAGATAAAAATTCACTTATATTTTATACAGAACTATCAAATAATTATGCTAGATCAAAAAGATGTTCAAAAAGGTAAATAAGTTCTTGCCTTTTAATGTCCCCCACGGGTGATGCCCTTCTTAGAGGAGGATGGCGCCCTCTCCCGCCGCGTGCTGACTGCTTCCTGTTCAGGGAGCCCAATCCTGCTCGTCTCTCCCCCCAGCCCCCAAGACTGCACAGAGGGCAGCCCGGCTCCCGCCCCAAACCCCAGGTCCTCCTGTTCAAACACCAGCCATTCCAGGAACCTGCCCCTGGGACGCCTAGGGGCTACAGGACACAGACAGCGACGGGCCCTTCACATGGTGGTCATCACACAGCGGTCATCACACTGTGGTCATGTCCCAGCCGGCTGAGCCGACTCACGCGGGTGCTTCTATACTAGATTTCTTTCATCACTGGACCCCCCCAAGAATACCAAAAATAGCTTCCTAGCTTTATTGTAAGAACAAATCGATTGCCTTTGGTTTCAATAAACAGTAAATTCAGTACAGAGGCCAGATTCCATACGTCACAGACACAGGGCAGTCAGTGGCAGCATGGAGGGAGCCACACAAAAATGGGAAAGGTCTGACACCTCACAAAGAAGGTGCTAGACTTGCTCGTCCCCATTTTAAAAAGTGAGGGAGGAGGGACCCGTCCTGCCCCCAGCAGAGACCACCGCCCTGGAAAGGCAGGTTGGACTGGAGGGCAGATCGCTGGGCAGCCTCAGTTCTGGCCTGCGCTAGTCAGCCCAAGGGGCGGGCATCCAGGTCCACACGGAGTGGGGCGGCCCGAGGTATCCGTCACGCTCTGGTTTGGAAGGGAAGGCTGCTGGCTGCTTGCCAGCATCTGGGAACTGAAACAAACAAACAATGCTAGCTCAGTGGCTACCCTCAGTGTCAGCAAGGATAGATACACACCGTCCACCTCCGAGCACACTGGCCACCGCAAGGCGGCCCAGCTCAAAGCCACACTTTCCCCGCCCCTCAGTGCTAGGCTGATGTCGCCGACCCAGGAGTCTAAGCCTGTGGCCCGCTCAGCCACCTAGACACTTCCTTCTGGACATCCACAGATACAACGGAGCCCATAAATTTCCTCTACACAAAGCAGTTCACCCGCCAGCGCGTCCTGCAGCCACGCCGCCGGCCCGGGCCTCCTGACCAGCCGCCCCACCCCCACAGAATGCGGCCAGCCCCAGGGCTTAGAGCTGGAACCTCTGCTGGCCCCAGAGCCCATGCGCACCTATGAGCCCCACAGGGTCTATCAAGACCATGCCCTCCCATCCTTGCCTGGCCAATGCGGCTGCCGTCTGGATGGTGAGCCTGCTGCCCATAAGGGCCCGAGATCTAGCCTCCTCTATCCATTCCCACTGCAAACTGGGTCCTGCCACTCCCTGCTCTGAACCCTTCCATGTTTGCCAATAGCAGTAACACCTGAGACCCCATCTTCTGAGTGCCCACCATGTGCCCAGTACTGTGCTAGGGGCTCCCCAAAGCCCCACAGAAACCCAGCGAGGAGGTGAGGATCACCCCCATGGAACAGGTAAGAAAGCCAAAGCCCATGATTCCCAGGATGAGGTCCAAGCCACGTGACCAGATCTTGCTAGGAATCGGTGTGCAGAATTCACTCGGCAGCAGTGTCTGGGACACGCAATGACGCAGACGGGACTGCAAGGCCCGCCCTGGCAATAAAGGATGAGCTCCTTACCACCAGACAGCCACTCAGCGATGCTTCCAGGATGGCACACGAGGCCTGATCAGATGGAAGAGATGCCCATCCAACCCACACCCCCACAAGCGAGCCATTCACCTGTAAGTGGGGAGCAGATGTCTTATCACTCGAGAGCAAATCGGGGAGGTTATCGACTGCAGCCACTGGATGTCATCAGGAGCATGTGGAAGCCACTTCACCAATCTGCAGGAATAAAACCAGAAACACACACACAACGTCAGCACAGAGAGGCCGAAACAAAACCGACTGCAGAAAAGCCAGCTTTCTCACAGTAAGCGTCCTGGTAAACGGCCAAGGTCACTTCTAACCCCAATCTGATAAATCCCCAGGAAGCAGGTTTGGGACAAGCCTGCCTAAAAGGAAAGTTAGGCCACTTTTAATTAATACAGGAAAACTCAAAGGACTTACATGGAAATAAGAGGAAAAGGCTTGCGTTTTCCAGGATTCTACTCGTCCGTAGCCAGATGCCTGCTGACCGTGATGCCCAGCGCTTGTGGTCGAGACACCATGCCCTCCACCCAGCCCTACTCCACTTGGCCACATGCCAGCCCGACAGAGGAAGCCGCTGAAGAGGTCTGACCACTGCCCTGCACACATCCAACCCTCCAGACACAAGAAAGACCCCAGGTCTGGGCTCCGATAAGTGCCCGAACCTCGGCACAGGGCCAGGCTGTGTGGGAGCAAGAGGCCGATTCAGCAGGGTGGGGAAGGGCCTGGCAGGGTTCACCAACGGTGGGAGACTGGGGCTGGATTTTGAAAGATGAGTTGGACTTTGAAAGATGGGTTGGACTTTGAAAGATGGGCTGAAGGACATGCTGGATTACTTCACTAAAAAGCAAGTAAACGCCAAAGTCAATCTGAAGAAAGCCGAGGTAGTGCAAACGTCCAGGATTCCGGCATGCACCGTGTGTGCCTCACGTCCCTCCCTACCACGAGTAAAATCCCCAAAAGACAGTGCAGCCCCACCGGAAATGACAAGCCCTCAACAGTAAGGAGGAAGGAAGTGGGCTGGCCAGGGGCTTGCCCATGAAGCGCCTTTCAGGGCTGTCCCACATAGACTGAGCTCCATCCTGCTGCCCAAGGACCCCGATCCTCACTCAACCCCATGACAGACACAGCGCCACATAAAGCTCTCACCTCTGGACCGTAATAATCGCATACTCCACAGGCAGCGTACAGGGCAACATCACGTAGGACATCACTTTAACAGGTAAGAAGTTATGAATCTTGCTCATGAATGTGTTGTCTTCCTTAAATGTGTTAATCAATGCTGAAAAATATAATTTGGAGGTGTTTCTCCCACCAGTGTAGAAAGCAAACTATGATCATCCAGGTGGTGCTTGGAACTTCCGTGAAAGACACAAATCTTGGCAGCCAAAGTATCTGAAGCGTTCGCAAATGAGATCAAACTGGGCATGCACCCAGCACAGCCCTTGGACAGCCTACCGGCGCAGGGCTCCCAAATAACGACTCTTTTAAATTAACAACTGTTTTTGGAGTACACAGACTCTCAAACACGCCACCGGCTTCGTGAGCTGTGCCTTGACCCTTCAGCTGGATTCCATCTCCTTCTGCCTAGAGCTCCCCGGCCTTCTATTTCCTCCTCTGTAATGACCTCAGGACAACTCAAATCATGGTAACCCGGGCAGCTGAGAGTTAATGCAAATCCTAGGGCTTTGGGGGCAGGGAATGGCATCCCGTTCACCTTTGAATGTCTCCAAATGCCTGATTGGAAGCTTCATGCACTCATCTGTCCATCTGATATTTGATGGCATGATAAAATATAGCACTGTTCAATGAAGGTCAAAATCATGGGTCTGGGGGGAGAGGAAAGTCAGGAGAGGCTTCTGGACAGGCAGAGAACAGCATTCTGAAAGAACGGGCCTGCCTCCGGGACCCCCGAAATCCAGTGCGCCTGGACCCAAGAGCCGAGAGTGCGTCTGGTAACTCAAACGAGCTCAGCTGGAGTTCATTTTCCTCTGGCCATGTTCCCGTGGGAAAGGAGGCAGAACAAGGCCCCTGGGTCGGGGGAGGCTTTGCCTTGAAGTGGAGCTCCGCCCATTTCTTCCCCCATGGGGTGGCTGCATCACCTTCCTCCCTAACACACAGGACAGAAGCCCTTTCGGTCCCTCAGTCACAGCGAACATCCTTTCCAACCCCGCCCCTGAGGATTCAGCACCTAAAATGAGCCTGGGTGATGTCTTGTCAAGGAGGCGCTTGTCCCAGGGCAGGGGGCCATGATGCAGGTCCAGCAGCTCCTTCCTCTCGGGGCTGACCGACCAGGTGGCCAACCCCGGGGAAGCCCCTAGGTCCGTGGTTTCACAGGGGAGCACGGGGACATCTGGCTCTTGTGAGGATGAACTCAGGCATGGCTGGGGCCTGTTACAGATGCCTGTGGAGGACACAGAAGACAGATCATTAGGCGACTTTGGGTGGCTACTCATTCACCCACCCACAGGAGACGGAGGCCAGTGGCCCCAGGAGCTGCAGGCCTGGTATCAGCTCAGCATCAGGCAGAGAAGGACAAGGGTGGGCACTCATCATAGGCAGAAGTGTGGGCCCCACAGCCACATGTGGATCTGCGAGGTTGGACTATGCACATTACAGCTCATTTATAATAACCAGCATCATACTGCTGGGGAAGCCTGCGTCCTGGGCCCTGAGTTAGAAACCTCCTATCCGGCCTTGCAGCGGCCACTCAACTGCTACCATTATCATCGTCTCCACTTTTCAGCTGGGGCATCAGAAGCACAGAGAGGTTAAGGGAGTCATCCGAAGCCACAGAGCCAGTCTGTGTCTAGAGCGGGATTTGAACCCAGGTCTGGCAGCGGCGATGACCCTGAAATCAGCGTCCAGTAAGGGTGCCAGGCGCGGCAGGTGGTCTCAGCGGGTGCCTGCTCTCGCAGAGCCAGCACACTGGGCAGGTGCAAGGGACAGCTAGCGTCAGAGGCCACAGCTGCTTCCGCTCGCCTCTTGTTTCCAACAGGGGTCTTGCTCCCGGATGCCTGCGCTGTGCTCCCCGAGCTGTGCCTCCCGTTTATGCTTCTCTCTAGACACACCGCTTTCCTTCACTTTCCCTTAGGTAGTTTCGAAGAATCTGTTTCCGGTGGACGACACACCTGTCCCACCCCCGCGGGTCCTCTGCGAACGCTGGGGCGGAGACCAGCCTGGCCGAGGACCACACTTAGGTGTTGAATCCCAAACACAGGCCTGATGCTGCGATGCTCCGCCACAGGCCCGTCTTTAGAATTACTAAGAATGGCCCGGACATCATTCACTCTGAACTCCCCGCCTACAGATGTGGAAACGGGAGGCGGCTTGCCCAAAGGCGGCAAGGAAGCTGAGTGCACCCCCGCAGGGGTCCATCGCCATCATTCATCCCCGGATCGCCCCAAATTTCATCCCCAGTCCGGACTGTTCTCCAGAACTTCGGATCCTGACATCAGATGCCTCCTATGCGATCACCCGAAAATGCCTCCCCCGGGAGTGGGGGGGCACCGCACACCATGTCCCGCACAGTGTGTCACCCGCCAGCTTTCCTGCGAACCTCACCCTCCTGAGCGCCCTGAATCTGAAGCCAAAAGCCGCTCCTTCGTCCTCAAGTCCTCTACCCAAATCTCTGGTCCATCGCCTCGGAGCCTTGTCCCCTCGGGCCCTGCCCACCGCCCTCCCTGCTTCGCCCCAGCAGAGCCTCTAGCGGCGTCACTGGCCTCTTGGATCCTGGTCTCACCCTACCTGCACTGCAGCCCGAGGGCCCCACAAAGCCCCGCTCCGGGCTTCCCTGCCCCTGCACAGCGGCCCTCATGGCGCCCTACTGCTGCACCATGCAAACCCTCACCAGGCCCACGAGGCCGGCCTGTCCTCCTCCTCTGTCCATCTCTCAGTCCCCCGCCCCTGTTCACTCCCAAAAGGACGCCGTGGATTCCTGTGCCTCGCAGATCCCTCCGCCATCGCCCTTCCCGTTACTGTGCTTCGCTCCCGACCGCCAGGTGGGGAGAGCCCGGAAGGCCACGCCTTCTACTGCCAGCTGTCCCTAGCACACAGCCCATTGCGTGGCACCTGAAAGGTACACAATTAATATTGTCTGAGTGATTGATATGTGTACGTCCTCTTAACCACGCAGACTCCAGGGTCTCGGTCAAAGGAGTGGGAACCAACATACGAACCAACTTTTAGTATCCAAAAACCCAGCTCCAAACACGTCTACCATTTAGTTCCACTTTAATATCCCTGGAACCCAGCTCTGCATCCCAGATAACTGGAAGGCAGGAATTTGTCCCAGAAAGGACAGCCAGTCCAGGAGGCTGGCTGGAG
>NW_011889280.1:58804-59305 GCF_000151845.1 Pteropus vampyrus | reverse complement strand
GGGCTCAGCCTTTGGATAGGAATCCGCTGAGCAGGTGCCGGCATTAATAAGTGTTGCTTCCTGCTTAAAGCCTTAGTGTCCCGTCTCCCTGTTCAAGAATCCTATGACAGTGCTGATAATGCCAAGACAGACGACCTGTAAGACCAGTGGTCTGAAAATTCCTCCCCTCTTACAGCCCCTCACTCGAAGCTCCCCCTCCCCATCCTGAGTCATGAGGCACACGTGAAACCTCAGACAAAGGAATCACGTGCTCCTTGCACGGACACTGCAGAGGTGTATAAACAGTAACAAATCTAACCAGAGCGAGCTCGTGCATGAAGTTGTTTATTCCACGCACTCCGCCGGCCAATGAATTCTCCTTCCTCTAACAAGGTTGTCTGAATGTCCAATTTCCTCCGTCGGGTGTCGCTTCCTGCAACACTAACTCCTAGGATGCAGAAGGCTTGACACGCCCCAGTCTGTCCCGACCCACCTCTGCCCTCCACTCGGTTCTCTCTGCTG
>NW_011889280.1:57181-58754 GCF_000151845.1 Pteropus vampyrus | reverse complement strand
GCTGCTGGCACCTCAGCACGACAGGGGGCCTGTGCTAGTCACCCCTGAGACCGTAACAGCGGTCCCCTATACTCACCGGTGTCCAGCCACACACGCAGACCAGCTGTCATGTGTGGGATGCACACAGCACGGGGCGGCCTTTCTCCCCAGCACACGTTACAGGTTCTCCCACTGGGTTAGGGTGGTGAAGCATACGACGACCGCCACCAAAAAGGATCAAACCACCAAATGCAGTGTGGTTCGTGACCGGCTCCATATAAGAGTCAACTGGGTGACAAAAAAAATGCTTCTGCTCGGGCCGCACCCAGATCAGTCGTCCCCTGGTATTCGTGGGGGACTGGTTCCAGGAACCCCCTCAGATACCAAAATCCACAGGAGCTCTAGTCCCTTGTATAAAATGCTGTAGGATTTGCATATAACCTATATTTGCATATAGGCTACGGCCAGGTGCGGCTACACATCCTTCATGTGGATTCCATGTAGGGCTTGGGGAGTGGCTAATTCAAGTTTTCCTTTTTGGAACTTTCTGGGATTTTTTTTTTTTTTTTTTAATATTTTTGATTTTGGTTGGTTGAATCTGTGGATGCTTGAAAACCGGGGGACAGGGAGGGCCGACTGTACTTAATTTAAACCACAGCCCTTGGAAGTGGGGCCTGAGCCGCTGTGCTCTCTGAAAGCTCCAGGCGGTCCCGGTGACTGAAGTGGGGCAGCACCCACCTGGGACATGGGCCTCTTCTCTGAGCGCCTGTGCAGTGAGGGGTCCGTTTCTATTTGTTTGATTGTTTGTTTGCATGGCGAACAACTGGTGGATCTCCAGGCAAACACGGATGCCAAAAAGAGCTGTACCCCAGAACGCAGCCCCCCACTCACCTTGATGTTCTTGGGGGACAGCAGTCGGCTAAGCAGGCGGAAGTTCTCTGAGCAGAGTCGAATACTGAACCTGGAGACTTCTATGTGAAAAAAGTGCGTGGACTTGACCTTAGGGCAGATGTCATATTCTCCATAGAAGGGGGACACAGTGATGGTCGTTTCGGCATCAAAGACGGGCGTAGCGTTAGTCAGTCCTCCATCAATGTATCGCTTTTAAGGGATAAAAAAGACACCCTGTCAGAAACTCTGCGGTGGTGTTTTGTGTTTTTCTGATTATGGGCAGAGGCTTCTCAGCGCCACAGGCTGCTCCCGTGGGAGGACGGGGCTTGGGGATCGCTCGACAAATCCTTACTGAGCATTCCTGTGCCAGGCCAGGGGCTAGGCTGGCATTCAGGATTGCTCCACACTGTTGTATAGATTGTGCACTACACAAAAGGTGCCCGGCAAAGAGGCAGACGGAGGCTGGAGTCCGGTCCACGCTGTGCTGGCCAATTCTTGAGCCCAGGTGGGCACCCACAGGTGTGCCCATGTCGTTTGCACTGTGTGCACTGGGGACAGTGTGATGTAAATCCTGCCCCAGAGGAGACAGGAGCTCCTGGGTTCAACTCCAGACGCCCTTGCTACTTGGGAAAACTTGGATAAGATGCTTCTCCTGTGACCCCATCTCCCTCCACACCCTAAAAACGAGAGGGGCTTTAGGAAA
>NW_011889280.1:46714-48511 GCF_000151845.1 Pteropus vampyrus | reverse complement strand
GAACACCGCATCTGACTCCACCTCCCTGAGGGCCAGGCGGCACCGAGGGCGCCGGCGCGTGGGGAGGTGATGGTGTCTGCAGTCCCTCAAGTCCCCAGCTGGAAGAAGGCGCCCACCCTGGGACACAGGCCAAAGCCCTACTCCCGGTCTGACCCCGCGCAAATCAGCCCTTCCCTTTGGCAGCTCAACTCGCTCAGCGCGCCTTCTAAGCAGATGGCAGAAACCACAGGGACCAGCTCTGCCCTCCGCCTCCTGCCTGGGTCGCGCTCCCTCCTCCCTGGATGACCCGCCTCTCGGTCCCGGGGCAGGGGGGCTTCCTTCGAGCCTGGGCGCCAGAAGAGCGTTAGGGTGGTGGGCCGACCCCCAGGGGCGCTGCCCTCGCGGCCGGGCGACAGAACACAGAGAGGAGGAGGCGTCTGCCTGCAGAGGCCGCCGAGATGTACCCCGCGGTGTCTGTCTCCAAATTCGGTCCCACCGGACGCCCCGCGACCCTTAGGGGACGCCCGCACACCGGTCTGCCACCACCTACTCCCGCTCCCAGCAAGTACATACCCACCGGGAGCCCGCCCAGCAATGAAGCGGCTAGCAACGAAGTGGCCGAGCCGCCGAAGACCCGGCGCGCGTTGCTGCAGAGATGCGGGGCGCGCTCGTTTATGCAGTGGTGCACCCCTATGCAGTAGGAGGACAGGAAGCCGCAGGCTGTGAAGGACAGGTTCCAGCTGCGCTCTGGGTCGTACATGGCGGCGGCGGGTCGCGAGTGCGGGGTCTGAGGTCCGCGATCCGAGGTCCGCGATCTGCTCAGCGCAGTCTCCTTGCGGCCACCTGGGCAGTCCCCGCGTGACGTCAGCCCGGCCGGCCCCGCCCCCTCGGACCATATGGAGGAGCGCGCGGGCGAACCCCTTAGTGGAGCAGGGCCCCAGGGCCCTGGGGCCAGAGGCGGAGGAGGACCGGGGAGGACCTGCCTGAGGGTGGGAAGCGTTGTCCTTAACTCCAAATGACACGAGTGTGCTGGGGAGACACAGCATGCTTCTCCGTTCCTTTTCACCCTGTAAGTCAGAGAAAGTGGCAGTTGCCCACTTAGGTCTTTAATATGCATGGGACACTTAAGCGTTTCCATTTTTACACAGAGGAGACAACAAGCTTTAAGCAAGCACCGGGATCTAACTAGAATATAATGTCTTTGCTTTGATTTCCTGTAGTTTTGTGCATGATGTCTTCAATTTAGAGCAAGCGGTAGAGATTTGCATTTAATGATAGCGACAGGAGGTTTCCATTGTGAACAACAGGTGCAGGGTGTGGGGGCGGGGCAGTGCAGGAAGTGGGTGTTGGGGAGGCTTAGGCCTAGATGATTCCTGGTGCCCTTGGGACGTGCCTAAGATGCCCTTTGACCTATGTGTCCCATGCTGCACAGGGCATGTCCACCGCAGCCCTGCAGGGAGGGGAGGCACCTGCCCAGAGTTACACAACCAGCAAGCGCGTCTACTGGGCCATCCTCCTGCCCTGAGCGTTGTAGACGGAGGCGCCCCCAGCAGAGCGCAGAATATGGGCTTGGGAATCAGGCCTCTCTGTGCCTCCATGTCTTCATCTGTGAAATCACCCATGGAGTTGCTGTCAGGATTCAAAATGTCACCTTACAGCACCTGGACACATAGGCTGTGCATGATCTCCCATGACCCGCACAGAGCTTCCTGAGTCTGTGGCACCCCCTGCTTTTGCCAAGCCTGTGCCTGGAGGGGTGCAGGGCAGAGGCTGAGGCCGGGCTACCCAGGGACTGCAGAGGAGAATGCAGTCCTGGCT
>NW_011889280.1:19550-45009 GCF_000151845.1 Pteropus vampyrus | reverse complement strand
GCCCACGTTGCCCACACCCCAGTGACGGCCTCAGGCAGGCCACTCGGAGCAGCCAGTGTTGGCCTCGCTTCCCGTCTTCTGTCCCCATCCTTACCCAGCTTCTCGGCTCTGGCTGTAATTCACTCTTTTTTAAATTAAATTAAATTAAATTTTTTTTGGTGATAAAATATACGGAACATAAATTTTTTTCTTTCAATATTATATTAGTTTCAGGTGTAAGCATAGTGGTCAGGTATTTATATGACTTACAAAGAAATCCCCCCGATTAGTCTAGTACCGAGCTGACACCATATCTAGTTATCCCAATATTATTGGCTATATTCCCCATGCTGTACTTTACATCCCGTGACCATTTCGTAACTGTCAATTTGGATTTCTTAATCCCTTTACCCTTTTCGCCTAGACGCTCATTCTCCCTCCCGTCTAACAACCGTCAACGTGTTCTCTGATTCTATGAGTTCGTTTCTGTTTTGTTTGTTTGTCTACTTTGTCGTTTTAGATTCCACATGTCAGTGACGTCACATGGTATTTGCGTTTCCCTGTCTGACTTATATCACCCCGCAGAATACCCTCTAGGTCCATCCATGTTGTTGCAAATGGTAAATTTTCATTCTTTTTTTTTTTTTTATGGCCAAGTAATATTTCATTGTAGATACGTGTCACATCTCCTCAATCCAATCGTCTATTGATGGACACGTGGGTTGCTTCCATATCTTAGCTATGCGACTGGCTTATTTCACTGGGCATAACGTCCTCAAGGTTCACCCATGTCTTGGCATGTGTCAGAAACCTCTTTCCTCTTTAAGGCTGAATCAGTCCATCGTATGTGTTGTTGGGGCTCAGGACACACTATCCCAAAAGAGGGCACCTTGGCACGTTGGATATTTTAAACTAAAGGATTTGAGAAATGGCAGGACTGTCTGACCTTCCCGTAAAGCAGGTCGTAAGACCCTGATGTGGGAGGTGCCCTCTCTATTGCCTGAGGCTCCCGCATCAGGTCAAACTTATATGAAATAAATTTCTGTGCTTTTCTCGTAAATTCGTCTTTTGTGACGGGGTCCCGGTGAAGAACTTGAGAGTAAAAAGCAAAGGTATTTCTCCTTGCCTTCAGCATGTTCCACGTGTTTGTCTTAGATAGATTTCTCCAGAAGCAGACCCAAAGACCAGGAAGTGGGTGCCAGGTGACCCCGAGAAGCATTAGAAGGGGAGGGCGGGGAGTGAGAAAGGAAGAGGTGTCTCCGTGGGCAGGTGGCAACAGTGGGTAAGTGGGGCTCAGTCCGGCTGGGGTTCTCGAGGAGAAACAACACGCCGTGGGGGTGGGGGAGGGAATTGGGGTGTTTATTCTCCAATTCTCATCGGCCATTGGGCGCCCTGGGAGCCGCCCACCCAGCACCGTGGATTGGTCTGTGTGGAGCGGGCTAGGCCGAGAGTGACAAGAGCTTACAGGAGGAAGTCATCCTTACGCAGAGAAGGCCACGGGGAAGTGGACGGGGCACTGACAGTGGGCGCCAGGCATCTCTACCCGCAAGGAGCCCGTAGTCCGGAGGGAGGGGACAGGAGCCAGACACTTCTAAAGGAGATGGCTTCACAGGGGCCGTGGTCAGTGCTGTGTCTGGGGGAGAAGCACAGGGGCCACAGGGCCCACCAGGCGTGGGACTAACCTGCCGGGCGTCTTGGAAGGCTTCTTGGATTCAGTCGAGAAGTTCACAAATGTTTATTAACCGCCTCCTTGGCCCCCGGTCCTGTGCGAGGTAGGTGCTGGGGATACAGCGGTGGGAAGCGGTGAACGCCGACCAGAAGAGTACCGCACAGGCTGTTCATTCAGAGCTGGCTGCAGCGAGGGACTTGCGACCACCTCTGCGTTTGGCGGGGACTCAAGGGCAGACCAAGGACAGGGCGGGGGGAAGGCGTCAGGTGCCGACACACTCTCTCCTTGACCAAGCTTTAGTCAGGGTCCCTCAGCCCCTTGTCCACTAGACCTTGTCCTTGGGAGCGGGAATCCTCTAAGTCAGTTTGTCGAGAACCCCTGCCCTGGGTATCTCATCGGATTTCCCCCGCCCCCACCCCAAGTGGTGTGTGATCGGCCTGGGGCGCCTTCAGTAAGAGGCACAAGCGAGGGAGAAGCTGACGCATCTCACTGAGCCTCTATTTCTCAATCTGTTAAATCGGATGGTAGCAGGGCTGACTTCATAGGTTCGCTCTGAAGATTACAGAAACTAATCGGGTCAAGTACTATTCCCACTGCCTGGCAGAGGGCCCAGCCCCACACCTCCCACTCATCCTTCAGGTCGCGGCTCCAACTTCACCTCTTTTCCCCCTAAGTCTTCTAAACCTGCAGCTCTTAAAATATGTCTCTGGAAGGCTGCCCCAGGCAGAGGGAGCAAGTCAGTTCCGGGACTCAGAAGGCTGACCCGGAAGCAGCAACAGAAGGTGGGGGAAGGTGAATTATAACGGTCAGACTTGTTTCATGTTTCATGTGCACGAGGGCTGCCTCAAAAGCAGGAAGTTCCCCATCGGCAAGTTCAAGCAAGGCTGGATGACCCCAGGTGATGGTAAGGGAACTTGGTAATGAACTGGGTCCTGGAGGTTCTACGGGTCCCTCGGGGTCTCAGGCAGAGCCTCTCCGAGGCCCAGCACAGCCATGCGTATGGGGTGAGGTGGTCCCTCCCAGGGGTCAGAGTCACCTGTGGCCTCTGATTGCTCCCCAGCTGGGCCCATCTAGAGACAGTCCAGAGTTACTGAACACCAAGTCAGGTGAGTCAGTGCAGGATGGTGTGACTGCCCAGGTCAACAGTCTCTGAAGTGAAAATGCTATTGACCCAGCTTGTGTAAGGCAGCTTGGCTCCTGAGCAGGGAGAGGGATGGACAAGCCCAAGAAAGGCAGAGTCCCACCCCAGGGCAGTGCCTACGGGGACAGTCACCGGGTAAGTAATAGGATATTTGCTCACACATAATACATGTCTGGATGGAACTCTTCATTATGGAAACTTGCATGCAGAGACTCAACTAGAGAGATTGGCAGCCTGGATCACAGAGACCTGGCAGCAGCTTTGAGCCATGTTCGTGTCCTCGTGGGTCTGTCTCAGGGAGCGGGGTTCTGTTTATGGATGTTTCATCCTTCTCATTAGGCATCTGAAACAAGTGGGGCAGGAAATCCCCCCGGTAGGACATGGGACTCTATGGGTTTCGCCTGCCTCAGCTGGAAACAAGGAGCCTGACCTAGATATTCTCCAGACCTTGGAGACATGTCCAAAGCTGAAATCATGACCTGCTCCAAACCCGCTCTGTCTCCCAGGTCCCCATCTCAACCGATTTAATTCCAGTCCCATCAGCATCGTCGTCTCTGCTGTCTACTGCACCAGTCCCAGCCTCCAGGTGTGCCACCCTTCTTCCCCACCGAAGCCACATCCAGTGGGATCACACTTGTGTTAAGATCTGCATCTTGATGACCAAACCTCCATCTGCTCCACTTAGAGGAAGTTCCATTCTCCCCAGATAGTTCTGAGACTCCCCGTGGGTGTCATACCCCTCCAAGTCAGTGCTCCATCGACCCTGTGGAGGGACAAATTGTACCCTGGCACCCGACCTGACGGTCTCGTTAGGTTAAGTGTAGTGGCTGCTATGGCTGGCCTAGTGAAGGGTCCCCACTGCCACTCAGTGGTTCCCTCGCCACTGTCGTCACTTCTATCCTCACAGAGCTGTGATGACCGACCAGTCCCGCTGAATAGCAAGCAAGAGCGAGCACGTTCCCCTTGCTCCCCAGGGCCCCCCCACCTCCAGCCAAGTTGCCTGGGCCCTGAGAGATATGTTCCTTTAATTCACCCCTGACGCCCTCTCCAGGGCTGCCTGCCTCCCAGCGCTGAGGACTGGGTGCCAGGTGCCTGCCGATGACCTGTTAGAGAGGTCTTTCCTTTTCTTATCCACCACGTGGCCTCTATAGGGTCCCCCATCCCTCTGTGTGAACCTAAACACGGGACACCAGGACCCTGCGGGCACCTCTGTCCATCAGCGGTGGGTGGGCAGGGCTGGCACAGGTATAATGACAGCAATAATAATATTAATAGTAACCAAGGATTGCGTGCCTGCTATGTGCCGGGGGTTCTAACACCTTCCCTGTATCAACCCATTCAACCCTCACGATAGTCCTAAAGGATAGGCAGTGTTCTCATCCTATTTGACTGGCGAGAAAACTGAGGCTGACCAGTCAGCGCCGGCGCCAGAAGCTGAACCCAGGCAGCCTCGATCATGACACATCTACATGTATGGGGCTTTACGGTCTACAGAGTGGGGTGCACTGGTCCTCCCCACCCTCTCAACAACTCTGCACGTACCTCGTGTAATCCGCAGTTCTGGGGGGGGGAAGCGCTATTCTTCTGTGTTCGAAGTCTTTAAAGATGATTAATAGTGATTAATACATGTGATAAAATACAAGTGTCCAGAGTGAACCCATAGAAGCCCCTCCATCTCGGCTCCCCAAGAGCACCGGTGTCGGAGTTCCTGTGGATCTTTCCAGAGACAGTCTATCCTAATGTCTTTATGTATTTATATTCCATATAATCTGCCTTTTAAAAAAAAAAAAAAACACACCCAGTGGCCAGATTTTCCCGCGTTGCGACATGTCGGCACTTTCTCTCCAAGCGGCCCTTGGGTGCATGGGGATCCGCCCCCTCTTTCAACTGGAGAATCTTCGATGGTGTGTTTGTGCCAGGGGCGGTCCCATGCAGATTTGCTAGTGTGTCTAATGGGCGTGGTTCTTTCTTTCACCCCCTTTCTGTTTGTAGTTCTTTGTTTAATCTCTCCCCGTGTAATCTGATTTGGGGTGTGTGTGTGTGTGTGTGTGTGTGTTTCTTCTGACTACCTGGACGGCCCACGGCCTGGTGAGAAAACAGTCTCAGAGGAAAACGAAGACTGAGTCAGCGTTTTGGGAGCAGTGGCACCAGGCCCTGGCTTGGCCCCGACCAGCTGGGTGACTCAGGCAAGCCACTTGGCGTCTCCGGGCTCCAGTCCCTTCATCTGTGAAATGGGCAAATAATCCCGCTTCACAGGGAAGGCCCTTTCCTCAGCGCCTGGCCCTGGAAAGGCACCTGAGAGGGACCTCGGTCTCCTCCCGGGGCAATAGAGACCTGGTATCTGGAAGGAGGCCTGGGAGCACCATCCTGGCTTCTGAGAGTGGATCTGCTCTCTGCCATCAACGCCCGCCTCTGCGGGGTCAGACTCACAGGCAGGTGGCCCGCCTGGCCTGCCGCCTGCTCATTTCCTCACGATCCACCTGGACAGCGTGTTCATTTCCCACGCACGCACCGGATGCCAGGCTCCCTGCTGGGCCTTGGCCATGCCACGGGGCCCGGCGGAGGCCCTGGGACCTGTCCACGCCTTTCGAGCCTGACTCGGTGGTGGAGAGAATGCTTCACGCACAGGGACAGATGTTTCTCTACTACACGTCACGGCCGGTAAACTGCTCACTCTTTTCCAGGGTGTTACTGAATCCACGGCGGCTCTCGGTCAATTTTCTCAATCGATGGATGCCGAAATGACAACAATTGCCATATGACACCCCAGGGGCATGTGTGCGTGCGCACACGTAGCCAGTGGGGCCCTCATTCTTGCAAAGGTTGGGGTCCACTGATGTCGATCAATTTCCCAACTTACAGGTGAGCAAACTGAGGCCCAGAGAAAGGTAGTGACTTGCCTCAAGCCTCCATGGCAGAGTCCTCTCTAGGATGCAGGCAGCCTGGAGTCCAGTTCTTAAATCTAGGTCTCAAATTCCAGGAGAAAGGTTCTCGGGAGCCAGGTGCAGAGGCCAGGGTGGAGGCGGGTGCTGTGGGCAGGGTGGAAACAGGTTCTGGCTGTGGCCGCTGGCCACCTCCTCCTTCCTCCCCTCTGCCAGTGGCCTGGGCCATGTGTTTCATTGGCCCCACACTTTTAAACCATAGTCTTTCATAATCTTCCAGATCACTGCACTGTCCCTTCTCCCCCCAGCCCCCCACCCCCAGCCGTGGTCCTTCACATGGCCAATCAAGGCTGCCTGCCTGGGCCCTTAACGACCCATACCCCACCCTACCCCACCCCAGGATGCATCAAAGCCCCTCTTCCCACCCCCCACGCCCTTGGGACTTTCCTCTGCCTTCTCCAGTCCCCAGCCCCCGTCCCTTGTCTTACCGGTTGGTGTCGGCCAGTCAGGCCTGGGCTCCGCCCCACACCTCCCTTTCTCCTCTCTTTTTAACTTAAAAAACATGAGTAAACTTTAATAAGTAAAAATTGCTATGTTCTTCTCCCTGCCACGAGAGATTTCATCCTTTTAAAGTAAAAGAGGATTAAAACGAGAGGGTACAGGATCCATTTGGCTTCTATCACGTACACAAGTGGCCAGACGGCTTTAGGTGAACGAGGCCATCCACACAAGCTGTGAAGACGGGCACAGAAGGGGACACCGTGGGACACCACGAGTCCTTGCCAGGCCAGAGGGGGACACCATGGGACACCACAAGTCCTTGCCAGGCCTGTACCCGCAAGGGAAATATGGGGTGACAGAGCGCCAGAATAGAGCACTGTGCCCCAGTGACCAATGTGCTTCGGTGACACCATTTCAGTTCATTTTCATAAGCTTTTTAAGCAGACGAGGGGGCCGGAGAAAGGTGAACTAGGGGAGGGTGATGATGTTGGAACAGCGGCCTGTGGGTGGTGGCTGGGCAGTGCTGAGTCTGAAGGACAAGCAGAGAAGTCAGGGGCTTTGTCACCGTATTCCTCCAACAGGACGACATGGGATGACTGTAGCAGGTGGCATCGCCAAGTCTCAGGTGGCAGCCACAGTGTTCCAGAATTCTCTGCCTTCTCTGGGTCCTGTGTCACCTTCCTTTAACCACAAGAGGACACAGTGCTAAGGCATCAGTCGTCAGGGCTCAGATGATCCAGGATAACCTCCCAAGTTTAAGGTCTTTAATTTAATTGCACCCACAAGGACTCTTTGACATGTAAGATAACATATTCACAGGTTCTTAGTATTAGGATGGGAACATCTTTGGAGAGTCATTATTCTGTCCTTCACCCGTTTGTCCTTCTTAGGGGATCGTACCCGGAGGCATGTGATGTCAGTCTGTCTCGTTATTGGTGACGATGACTTTGATACTTGGTTATGGCTGTATTTGCAGGCTTAATCCACTGTAACCTAGTTTTATTTTTGTCATTAATAGTAAATGTGAGAGAGATACTTTGAAACTATGTAAATATCCTGTTCCCTGTCCCCACCAGATCTGGCCTCTGTTGATGACTATCGGCCGAATCGATTACAACTGAGAATCCCGCAAAATGATTCTCCGTTTTCATATTACTGTGTACAATGATTACTTAGCATTTCCATTTATTTATTCATTTATTTCATTTATGGACTCATAGACTCTTATTTTATTCCATAAACATTCTATTATTAAAATTATTTGTTTTGATGTTTAAATTGTCCCAGATTTAGTCTGGGGTATTTTTGCTTCGAGGCCCTTTCAGAGGATGGTGTTCAAAATCCAAATAAAACTATGTAAGAATAATAGTAAGACACATGTATCTACAACTGTGTCTAGATCTGTCTGTCTATCTTTCTTTCTTAACTCACGAATTCATGCTGATACTTTCAATTCCAATTTAGGGTTCTTTCTAGCCTTTGTCTTTCTATGTTCGTAACTCTTTTCACAAACGGTGAGCACCTAACTCCTGTTACCATCAATATCTCATCCTACGAATCACGGGAAAGAGTTTCAGGATTTCCTGAAGGTCAGCCCTTGTTTGCAGTCCTCCTGTTTGTGGCCTGAGGACATCAGGTCAAAGTCCAGTGTTCAAAAACCCCCAATTCTTTGTGGTTATACGATTAAGGAGAAATACAGTTAGGTTCGTTTATTTCTGCGCGCCCTCCATTTTAAGATTCTTTTCATCTAACGTTCGAGGATTTTCCTTTTAGTGTATAAAAGGCTAAAGTGTTGTGTCCAGAGTAACCAGACCCAACCTGAGTGCTCTTAAGCAGGAGACAGTTTATTAGCCGGCGGCTGTCCTTGCAAAGGAGCAGCCCCGAAATGCTAAGATACAAGGTTTTTAAGCCCCAAATCCCATTCCTCATTCTGTCTTAAACACAAAGGTCCATCTTTCTCCTATTCACTACCTGTCAGGTGTGCAAGCGGGAAGTACAGAAGCAGAAAGCTTGTTGTTAGAATGTTATGTTCCTATGGGTGATTGCCTATGTTCCCATGGGCAATAGCCAGTGTTCCCATGGGCGATGGCCAAACAGTAATTTTCAGCATATATACAATTGATTATTTTTCATGCCACGCAAGCAAGCAGGGTTACACAGGCTAAAATTGGCAGTTAGCGCATGAGCTCATTGTTCCAAGTTTCATGATTAACAGAATGTGGTTAGGGGTTCCAGAAACTAGGCCTAAGTTATAGACTTCCTTTGTCCAGTTTCAGGTTTTAATTATTCTTTAACCCTTTCACATTTCAGCAGGCTATTACAAAGCAGTTCCGAAGTCAAGTTTAAACATGAAGGTAGACTCAAAACATATTGCTCAACGTCCCCTCCCCTTGACCTGCCACCCCTTGCCAGTACCAATATCTAGTTCATGGTTTAACTTCTTAGTGCCTCTCCCTCCTTGGTTCTGTTTCCAAAAAGAAGAGAAAAAAGCAGACGCAGGACTGTTTTCTGATTTCTCCTTATGTCTTATACGAAAGGTAGTATCCTACATATGCTGTGCTGCACTTTGCATTTGTCCCTTAGCCATAAACTTGGGAAGCACACGGTGGCAGTTTACAGAGTCCCTCCTCATTCTAGGCTCTTTTCTGAAGTACACGCTCTCCCTGTGTCTCCGTGACCACTGCCACTACCCCAATGCCAGTTCGTCCCAACCAGTGCCGTGTACAGTCCCCCCCTCTCTCCCCACAGCTCGCATGTACCTCTACCCGGAAGTCCCAAGGGTGCATCAGTCCTGGTGTGCCCCACCTTGCCACCAGCCTGGGTGGCCCACCTGGCCTAGTCACTGTGCCCTTAGCCTGACTTCTGACTTACTGTGTCTCCAACTTCCCCACATTCAACCTCCCGGGATCCCTCTGGAAGCACTGTTCCATCCTGACTGCTGTGGCGGGGGCGGGGGGTTCCCCTCCCTGAGTCACGAAACCCCATGCCCTTCAGCAGAGTCCCCATGGCTCCTCCAGCCTGAAGCAGGCTCCCCCGACTCCGTTTCCTGCCCCCACCCTGTCTCCTGCTAGGGCACAGGAGGCCAGCAGAGTCCCCGCTTGGCCTCTCACTGGTAGAGCTCTCTTGGGTTCCTGATTTATAGCTCGGTTTCTTCAGCTGTAAAATGGGGTCAGCAATATTGTCTATCTCACAGGACCGTCGCGAAGGTAAAATGAGATGACCCTGGAAAAGTGCTTAGCCCGATGCCAGGTAGGAGGGAAATACCTGCATAGGTGTGGCACTCACCTTCAGCCTCTCCTGAGCTTCTGGCCCCCACCTCCATGGAGACAAGCCTCCAGGCAGTCTGTGCCCTGGAATTGTGAGTGAGCAGAGGAGGCTTGGCCCCAGTGGTCTGACCGCTACGCAGTGTGGAGGTGGCGCACAGGGAGCCCGAGCTTCAGGTCAAGTGCAGCTGGCCTGGGCTGGGGCCCACCTCTGCTGCTGCCTCCCGCCTGTGTCCCCTTCCCGCCTTTCGAGCCCCTCAGGCGCACATCGTCTGTTTTATTTTGTTATTTTATTCATCGCCCTTTCCTCCCCACCTCTGTTTCCCTTGCCCTTCAGTCCCCGGAGCCGTCTCTGACGTCTGTAATACGTGACCTTCCAACTCATCTTCTAGGCAGTTAATATGTTATTTTAAAGATACATAGTGTCGCTTTGGGAGTGTTTGCATAAATGGCCTCATGCAATAAACCCCGTTCTTCTTTGTGCCTGTCGCTTCTAAGGTTCCCTGACATTCCACATAGTGCCCGTTGTGGTTCTCACCCATCCCTGGGGAGCGGCGGGGGGGCAGTTGTCTATAATCCGCTACCACAGGCACAGCCGCCAACCCTGCTTCTCCGTGGTATCCAGTGGCCACATCAGAGAACTTCTCGAGGGTACTTACTTTCACCCATTGCCCTGGCTTGATTTCCAGAACGGCTGCTTGGTTCACAGGATGTGGCCAAGTTGTCTTTGAAGCATTTGCTAGCCATGTCCGTGCTTGGTGTCCCCAAGTGAACGTAGGTACAGTGATCCCTACTCACACAGCTTTGTGAAGGTGACTGCACAGGGTGAGTGCCTGCTGCTCCTGCCTTCAGGGCCTCCCCCTGCCCCCCAGAGCTGGCCAGTTGATTGCAAGGTCTTGTCTGAGGGTGCAGAGGTCAGAGCAGAAAGACCTCCAGAAGTCTTCAAAGCCAAGCCCCTCATATTAGGCTGAAAAAAAAAAAACCAGAGCCCAGAAAGGGCGAGGAGCTAGGGCAAAGTCCACAGGTAGTGGGGACAGTCCGGGACCCAGATGTCCTGCCTCCCACTGGATTCCTGGCCCACTGAACCAGTGCAGTTGCAGAAGTTAAGTCTGTCAGCACCGAAGACCAGGTGTTGTGGATCCAGCTCTGCCACTTCCTCCTGCCCTGGATTTCCCTCCTGCCCTGGATTTCCTCATCTGTAGGTCTGGGGCAGACACTTCCACCTGGACTGCCAGTGATGAGACCAGGTGTTGGTCCCATTCCCTGGGGGCCACATCAGACTGCAGTCTGGGGCCCTGAACCAAACCTAGGGCAGGCACCCACAGCTTGTCGCCGTGTTTGCATCATACCTGGTGCTCATCTGGAGGAGAGGGAGGTCAGCGACCCCGGGATCTCATTTGCTGGGGCGGGGCCCCGGGCTCCCACAAGAGTGTCCCTTCTGGGCCACATCTGGAGAGGCTTCCACACGCCTGTGCCCCATCCATCCCTGCCCTCTGCCGCTGGCCGCGCCTCCTCGCCGCATTCCAACCTCGGCGCCGCGGGACCCCGACGCCATGAGCAACTGCTTCCAAGAGGAGGGCAGCTGGAGCCTGTCCTTCTCCGGCGCCGGCTTCCTGGGCCTCTACCACGTGGGCGTGACCCAGTGCTTGAGGGAGCGCGCCCCGCGCCTGCTCCAGGGCGCCGGCCGGTTCTATGGCTCCTCATCAGGGGCGCTCAACGCCGTCTGCCTCCTCGTGGGCCTATCAGCAGGTGCGTCCCGGGGACCCCGCGGGCGGGCGGGGAGGGCTGGGGGACTCTCGGGCGGAGCCGATTCCGACCGGAGCTGATGCGCGCGGAGAGAGGGGTGTCTGGGGACCTCGTGCCCTGCGCCGCGGCCAGCGGTCTCTCCGCCCCGCGCACTCCCATTTATTCCCCGTGCAAGCCTGGGGGACTCAGGAGATGGCTACCCGCTTTCACGGAAGAGGGATCCGAGGGTCAGAGCTGGGAAGACCATTCCTAAGGTTACTTGGGAGCGAAAGAGGGGCCGAACATTGGAACGCAGGGCTGGGCACAGGACTTCTGAGCGGGAGAGCAGGGATCCCTCCACTCCCACGGCCCGCGCAGCAGGGAGGCAGAGCCTTCCAGCGGGTGCGGCAAGACCCTGTCCCCACGCCTGCAGACCTTTGCTGCTCCAGTGGCCTGGGCTTGGTCCAGAAGGTGGAGCAGCTGAGTCTGGGCATCTTCCACCCCGCCTTCAATCCCACCGAGTACATCAAGCGGCTACTGCAGCGCTCCCTACCTCCCGACGTTCACATCCTGGCCTCCCAGAGGCTGGGCATCTCGCTGACCCGCTGGCCGGAAGGCGACAACGTCATAGTCACTGAATTCGCCTCCCGCGATGAGGTCATCCAGGTGAGCTGCTGGTGGGCAGGCCCCGGGGCCTTGATGGGCTCCATCTCCGACTGGAACTGACCTATCCAAGCACTTCCTGGAGGAAACACATCTGCAGGGTAGGGGTGCGGGTGAACTTGCAGCGCCTCAGTTGGTTTACAATGGAGAGAGTCGCGCCGCAGAGCGGGTGGCAGGGTGAGGAGGGAGACAGCCCAGCCTGCGATGGGGCACCTCCGTGGCACTCAGCGGGTGTGGCTGGCGACGGGGGCAAAGTCGGGCTTTCTTAGAGCCGCGCGGCCCTGCCCACCCTCCCCGCCAAGGGCTGCTCTTTCCAGAGGCATGCCTGCCCAGCCCCCACCCCGGCCAGTCCTCCGGGCGCTTTTTGACATCGAGTGTCCGTTATGGGCCAGCCACCATGCCAGGCACACACACCCAGATCTCGGCTAAGTGTTGGGGCTCCTCGTCTGACAGGTGTGAGATACACGTGCCCACATCTGTCAGTATTGAAATAAAACAGGAGGACATGCCATGGTCAGGGAGAGAGTGCAGGGGCAGGAGGCGGGGAGGTCAGGAGAGTCCCCAGGTGAGCTCAGACAGGTCGGGACACAGGTCTCAGCCCTGCAAAGGCCTCAGCCAAGAGGCCTGTGCTTCCCGCAGGGCAGCTCTGCCCCCCCCACCCCCCCACCCCCTACCCCCTCCAATCAGGGTCTCACATTCTACCCAGACTAGGGTCCCCAATACAGAATCTGCTTCATCTCAGGGTCCCCAGCATCCAGCACGGGGCTTGTTTCTGGGTCTGTGCTGACTGGAATTCTTAGGGTGTGCAGGGAGAAGCCAGCCTCTTGCTACAGGCTAACATCGGTGGCCCCCCAAGAAAGCCAGCTGAGCACCCCAAAGCACGTTCCAGCATCTTTGCCTATATGGCACGTAGCACAGGTCCTGGCACATAGTAGGTGCTCAGTAAACACCAGCTGCTGTCACGCTTCCTGTTAAGCTGTGGGAACGAGGTGCCGACCCAGTGAAAGCCAGGAGAGGTTCTGTGTCTCCGGGGAGGACTGGACAGGATGTCCAAGAGCTCCGGGAGACGGGCCCTCTGCTCCGCTGGGAAGTGCTAGGTCAGGCGTCCTCAGCCGGGGTGGTTTTCCTTTGGCACCATTTGGCACCCCTGGAAACGTTTGGGGCTGTCACAACAGTGTGTGGGCGTGCGTGCGCATGTATACACTGCCAGCGTTTGGTGGGTAGAGGCAAGGGGTGCTACTGAACACCCTTCAATGCACGGGGCAGTGCCCCCCACCCCTGCAATGGAGAATCATCCAGTCCTAAATACTGGCAGCATCACGGTCTATGTTTAGAGTCCTTTGTACTGCAGGACTTGTCAGAGCCTCTACTGGAAAGAGTAGATGGTGTTTTTCAAGTGGATAGACAGGTCAAGGTTTCTTGTCTGAGGCGCATCTGGTTGGATCAGTGGCCAAGGAACACATGTGGGGAGACGTCCCTAGCTTCTGGGTGGAAGATTCCCACAAGGCTGACGCAAGAGAAGCGGCCGGTGCCTCCGCTCGCCTTTTGGGGGCGGGTGGAGTCAGCGAGGAGGAGGGCGGCTGCCGAGAAGGCCTGGGCTCACGTCTCTTCTTAACCTCGAGCGCTCAGCTGAGACCCGACACGTCCCGGACCCTGGCTTTCTCCCCTGGACACGGCACGAGGAGCGCCACCCCGTGGGCTGTGCTGGGCTTAGAGACAGCGCTCAGAGCAGGTTCTGGGCGCTAGGAGGATGAACGGCTGTTTCGGCTGACTCTTGTCTTCCCAGGCATTGATCTGCGCCACATACTTTCCTTTCTACTGTGGGACCATCCCCCCCAAATTCAGAGGGCAGGTAAGTGACCAAGGCCTTGCCCTGCGCCCTGAGTGGTCCGAGGCACCTGCTGCTGAGGGTATGTGGGTGGGGGATACCAACACTCCTCAAGCTCCCCCTGTGTCCCGGCACGCCCTGCTCCTGAGGTGCTGAGAGCATCCCAGGCCAGAGCAGGTCTAGTGACTCAGGGGCAGCCACAGGGTCACGGGCTGCAGACTCGCCTCGGCCAGGGGCTCCATGGCGGTGTGGGAGGAGGCCAGGCTTCCTGAGAGGGCAGCACCGCCCCCCTGCATTGCAGCACTACTTTGACGGGGGTCTGAGCAACATTCTGCCCTTCTCCGACTGCCCCAACACCATCACCGTGTCGCCCTTCACTGGGACAGTGGACATCTGCCCCCCGAACACCTCGGCCAGTATTCACGAGATGCATTTCTGCAATGCCAACTTCCAGATCTCCACCATGAACTTATACCGGTGGTTCTCCTGCCTCATCTTCCCCACCTTGGAGGTGGGTGTGATTCTGCCGGCCAGCCTCGAAGGCATCAGAGGCTTGGCCGTGGTTAAGGGCTGCTTGCGTCAGACTCTGTGCCTGAGAAGACTCCACACAGCCTCAGGCCGATTAGAACCAAGCCCTTGAAACCACAGCCTGAGGCTCACATTGTGTCCTTACTGTTCTTCCCCTCCCTGGGCAGGTGTTAAGCTAGGACTGGCCCCACGTCAAGGCAGCACACTGAAGCCAGCTCTGCTGAGCTGGGGTTTGAGCTTGGCCTCTGCCCAGGCACCGCTGATCAGGCTCTGTGTGAAGGTGCTATTGGCATCTCCGTTTCCCAGGGCAGGCCACCATGGCTCAGAGAGGTTAAGTAACTTCTTCAAAGTCACACAGCCTGGAAACTCCCAAGCCAGGTCTCGAATCCTGAGCTAGCCCAGACCGTGCTCTTAGTCGCTGCCCTGGACAGCAGCGAGGTGTAAGCACAGAAAAGATGTGCAACAGACCCACATTGTCTGCTTTTTGCCCCTTGGCGTTTCTGAAAAACAGGTAATTTAACAACATAGTTTATCGTCATCACATACTCCCCCTCCCCAAGCACGCCCTGGCCCTGTCCTATTCCTTCACACCTCTTAAGGTCCTGTGATGTTTTATAACTTGTGAAACGAGGTCACGTTCATGCCTCTGACCCTCCCCACAGCCCTGGGGTGGACAGAACTTCGCAGCCCTGTTTACAGACAAGAAAACTGAGGGTCTCAGAAAGGTGGCCTGGCTATCCTAGCTAACACGACGAAGAGGGCAGAGCTCTTTCGTGGACTGGCAGGCACCTTTTCCCCACTAGTGGTCCCCTGGCAGAGACAGGCGGGCGTGGGCCCCCTAGGGCCTCTGGGTTCCTTTGCTATCCCAGGCTGATCCTGGAAATGAATATCAAACAGGCAAAGGAACCCATCGCCCATTGACCAGGTAATGTCCTGGGCATCCTGGGCTGGGATGAGGATGACGGTGGGGGATGGGGAGAAAACTCGTTTCTCCTGCAGTCCTGCGGTCCTCCCTTCCCAGGCTGGGGGCCCTCAGGGTCTTTGAACCCTGCCGAAGGGTCTTTTGGGGAGTATCAACAGGGCTAGGCTCACTTCCAGTTGAAGACAAGTCTCCGACCTGTGATCACCAGCTCGAGGGGAGGTCGAGGCCTTCCCCAACCCACCCTGGCCTGTGTGTTGGCAGATGACAGCTGATAAATGCCGACAAGGCTACCTGGACGCCCTGAGGTTCCTTGAGAGACGCGGTAGGTGGCAGCCCCCACAGGAGCTGGGGATTTCATCCCATGCAAGCGCCAGGTGGATCCTGCTTTTTGGGCATTTGAGATTTTATGAACCTTGGTTCACTCATTCGCTTCGTCAGCAACTGTTCTATGTTTGGCCTGAGTTGGACGCTAGGGACCCAGAGAGGACCCAGGCTGTGTGTCCTGCTCTTGAGCTGCCCACAGCCTGGTGCAGGGGACAGACCCAGAGAGGGACATCTCCCCAGGGATGCTCAGGGCTGTGGGATCCCAGAGGAGGCACCTGACCCAGCCTGGGAGCTGGGGAGGGGGAGGGTGGAGTGGACAAGGAAGGCTTCCTGGAGGCAGTGCAGAGAGGTCAGAGCTACGAAGCTTGGATGTCATCCCACAGGGCAATGCTCCTCAAAGCAGTAGAGCTGAGATGTGACCACAGAACCCTTGTCCTCCACCCCTCACACGGTGGCCCGAAACACACAGCAGCAGGAAGCGTTGGCTGAGCTCTTACATGTGCCCAAACTGGGTTTGAGCTTGATGTACTTAACTAATTCTCAGAGCAACCACATCGAGCGGGTCTTAATTTCCCCCTCTCACGAAGAGGGAAATCGAGGCATGGAGCCGTTAGGTCACATAGCTCGCATGTGGCAGAGCCAGGATTTGAACCCTGGACAGGGTCTTCAGGGTCTGGGGTCTGATTAACTATTAGAAGGTGCACAGGGCACCGAGCAGAGCAAGGCCGGGGGAATGCAGGCAGGCGTCATTTGGGACAAGCCATGGGTCCATCAGAGTTGGGTTTGGGCATTGAGGGGTGAGGATGGTATGGACAGAGTGGAGAGCCAGGGAAGTCATTGTCACCAGAAGGCTCCGGACATGCTGACCTGTCACATCTCTCCCCTCTCTTGACCCAGGACTCACCAAGGAGCCGGTGCTGTGGATGTTGGTGTCTAAGGAGCCCCCAGCCCCAGCCGATGAGACCCAGGATGCTGGTCATGACCAAGGCCAGAAGGCAGGCCTGTCGCTCAACTGGGCAGTGCCCAACGTGACGGTCAAGGATGTGCCCAACTTCGAGGTGCTCTCGCTGGAGCTGGAGACTGGTACTGTCCCTTACTCCTGCACTTGCTCCCCTGGCATGTGCCCGGCATGCAGGGCTGGGGACCGGGACCTGCCCCGAAGGTGATAGCTCTCAGGAAGAGGCTATGACTCATTTTTCTGAGCACCTGCTAAGTGCCAGGTATGGTGCCAGGTGCCAGCCGTGGGCCTAAGCGTGTTTCTTACCTGTTTCACCGATGAAAACACTGAAGCTTAGAGAGGAGAGGGGACTCGCCAAGGTCTCAAAGCCCACGGTGGGAGGATTCAAACCCAAGTCTGTTTCTGAGAAAGCCAGGTCTTCGTCTCCCGTCCAGGAAAGGGCGGGCGGTACCGAGGGACATAGGAGAGGCGCATCCAGAAGGTCTGGACACGTTTCATCTTCTCGACAACTCTGAGTGCGGTGCTCAATTGTGCGCATCGTACAGATGAAAAAAACCACAGCCCAGAGAAGTTAAATGACTCACTCAAGGTCACAGAGCTAGCAGATGACAGAACCAGGAGTTCTGCTCTGAACATTCAGCCTGCTCTCCTGCTCGATAACCCGAAGGTCACAACTGAAAAGCAGGAAAGTCCAGGGCCTCACACGTGCATGTAATAGTGCTAGTTGGGGGTGAGTTAGAACAGCATCTAAGTGAGACGTGGAAGGAGTCGGCCGAGCAGGGTCGGTGGTGTGTGCTTGGCTACGCCATGGTCTGGGCGGGCAGCTGGGGGTGCGGGGAGGACTTGGGCCCTGGCTCTGCCCTGGCCAGGATGCTCGTCCTTTCCTCTCTGGTCAGTTCGGGGGCTAGAGGGCTCGGAAAACGGTCGTCGTGGTCCCAGTGGCTGCAGCTGCTGTGGTTAATAATTCTAGTGACATGTTGCTGAGGGAAATATGATGTGGGCACCTGTCTCATCTTGGGGGGCCGCCGCAGACTTTCCAGACGGGCGGAAGAGGTGGAAGGAGCTTGGGGAGCCTGGCGGGCCTTGGGTCCATCCTGGCCCTGCCACGTCTTGGCAATGGTCTTTGGGCAAGCGACCTCTCCACTCTGAACTTCAGTTCACTCTTCGGTGAAAGGGACACACCCTGCCCATTTCAGGGACGGTAATGAGAGCAGGAGCTGAGGGGGCGGGGCTTGCTCAGTACTGCATTTTCCTCTGTGGGGGGCCGGGCGAGGTAAAGAGGGGCTCAGGCTGCCTGGCCCGGAGCTGATGTTGAGGGGCTGGCTGAGGGGCGGCCGGGCATGCTGTGGCTTCTCTTGCAGGACTGAAGAAAGCGTGCTTGAGGGATTCCAGCCCCTGGGCCCGCTTCTGCCGGTCGAGCCTCGGGAGGGTGCTGACGTACCACTTGCTGCCCTGCACGCTGCCCTTCCAGTACACCTACTTCCAGACCAGACGGTGAGGCCGCACCCCGAGTCCCGGGACTCCTGGCTTGCTGCCGGGGTCGTGGCAGAGACCAGAGCCCATGGCAGGAAGCGAGGCTGATACACCGGTGGACGGGGCCCGGCTGCTCTCCCCACGCTGCCTGGTGTTGGCTGAAGGACTCAGAGGGGTCTCGGTGGTCTCCTCTGTGAAACAGGACTGACGGGGAGGCGGTGTAAATACTTGGTGTTTTCTGTAACCTACGTGTGGGTTGCAATAATAGAGGTAGAAGGTCTAGAATAAAGGAGGTGGTAGTCCTGCTTACGTTCTGCTTATCACATTACACTCTGCGGACTGTCTGCCTAGTGTAAGGTTTAGAGGTTCATCTAAGGACAGTGCCGCGGGGAGTGAAGCCCTGCAGTGTCTGGTGAGTCTGAGGAGGTGTCTGGCCAGGTGCTTTCTCGGCCATAGTCGCCTAACCCAGCCCTCTGCAGACACTGTAGGGCCCGTGTGGGTGGCACAGATAGGTTCGAGCAAGGAAGCGCTTTGGTGGGCTGCATGTCTCAGGATGATCACTGGCTGCTGCGGGGAGAGGGTGCAGAGGTGTGGAGTGGGCAGGGGAGGAGCTGGTCTGGGGAGGAGGGAGCAGGATGGAAGTGCAGGCGAGGTGACTGTTCTCATTTGTCAGCTGAGGAAACTGAGGCCCACGAGGTTCCCTGACTTGCCCAGGTCGCACAGCTGATGAGCAGGGGAGCTGGGCTGCACCGCCAGCCAGCCGACCCCAAAGCCCTCCCCTTTCCTCCTCTGTGCTTCCCACTTGTGTCCTGTGGAGTTGACCCTAAGGGCCTGGCCGCCTCCACCAATCGGAGTCCGTCATGGTGGTTCCCCAACTCCCGCGCCCCTGCAAGTGCCCCATGGGTCTGACCTGCTCTGCAGTGGAGCCCACGCCTCTGGGTGCTTCTTACTCCCACCCCCTTCCTTTGACCCTGGTGCTTCGGGTGCAGGGACTGTAGGGAGGGGGTGCTGGCTGGGCCCATGCCCGGGTGCAGCCAACTGGAGCCGTGGGCCTTCCTCCAGGTTGGCAATGTGGCTGCCTGACATGCCGGACGACTTGTGGTGGATGCAGGGGATGCTGAGGAGCTTGGCCCTCGGGGTCTACTCCAGGACGAAGGACCAACTCCTGGGGCTGGTCAGGTGAGGGCGGGCAGATGGGCCTGGGGCGCGGGGGTGGCCGCACTGGGTAGGGGAGGTGCCGGCTGATTTCCTGGACCCTGGGCAGGCTGTCCCCACCACCGTGTCCCTCTGTCCATCTGCCTGTGCAGCCCCTGGCACGTGTGGGCCAGCCCCCGTGCTGGGCCCAGATGTGAGTACTGACCTGTCACATTGGTTGGTCTGCAGGGCCTGGTGGGGGGCAGTCATCACTCCCCCCGCACAGAGACAGGCTGAGCTCACAGAGGACAAGTGGCCTCCCTGCTCTGCCAGATCCCCACCAGTCTTTCTGCCACCTTTCCAGATTTCCCCGTGTGCCCCGTGTGGAGTCTGGGTTGAGGCCACCTGCCTCTCCCCAACCTGTCCTCTGTGCTGGCTGAGACCACAGTCCTCCCAGAGCTACACAATAGCCTCTGCTTACCAAGAACTCCCAGGTGCAACACTCCCAGGGAGGGGCCATACCTAGACGTCCTGTCACTCCAGCTCAACCAGGATAAGGGCCTCAGGCCCTTTCTCATCCCAGGATCTGGGAGAAGCATGACCTGGGCTCACTGTGTGCTAGGCTGCCCCACATGACTTCATCCTGCCCTTCACCCAGCCACAGGCTCTGACAACTTGTACTCACTGGCTTTTGCTTCTTCTGCAGCCTGCTGGTCACCAGCCCCCTCCAGCCTGAGGCAGCTCCCCCTGTGGACCTGGCCACGAAGCCCTGACCCGATCTGGCCAAGAAGCCCCCACCCGCCCCGCCCATCAGGCCTGAGGGGCACCGAGCTGTGCCGGCCCAGTGACCGGCCTCTCCTGACCCATCTTGGCCCTTGTTCTTTGTGCCCTTTGCATGAGACCTGACTTTGACTTGCCTTCTGGAGCCCAGGCCTGTCCAGGGAAGCACTGGACTTGGCCAAATGGAGGGCTGAGGGGGCAGCCTCCCTGTTTTTCTCTTACACGCTCGTCCCAGCCCGTGTGGGTGGGTGGGTGGCTCCCAGGAGCTGGAGGAGGCCCCACCAACCCCTCTGGAGCATCTGCTCCTAGGAGCCAGTTCTCTGGTGCTCAGGTACATTTTGGGGAGAGGCCCAACCTGTTGGTATGTCCTAGGTCACTATGCGGCCGTGTCGCCCTGCCCTTGTCTCATCAGAGGAAGAAAGGAAGGCAGGAGCTGAGATGCATATTCTGGTTCTGGAATTTCCATATGGGAGACTTGGGGATGGCATCCACTGAGAAGAGGGGTTCGGGTGCTGTTGCAGAGCTATTTACAGAGTGCTTCACGGAAGACAGAGAATATGCTCATGTCAGACTGGGGAGCAAATGGAAATGACAGGGTGGTGTGCTTCCACTCAGATGCTTTCTCTGACTTTCTCTGTCCTGCGCCAGCCCTCAGGGGTGACCCCCTCGGTCTGCCCCACTCCAGCAACCTTGATCTCCGACTTCGTACTGGGTCCATCCAATGGGAAAACTGGGCAGGAGATGGGAGGGCGAGGGAAAGAGAGATTAAAGGGATTAAAATCTTTTCGGAATCTCAGCTGCATGTGCTTCTGCTGGGGTGCCCAAAGGCCTCTGGCTGCCACCACCACAGCCCTCTATCAGGCGTGCTAGTCATGGGTCCACCACCCTTTCTCTCAGCGTCCCAGTCAAGGACCTCCCTTATTGCACGGGAGCGTCGATGGGGCGGCAGTGCTTCCGCCCCCTCCCCAGTTCCCTCCCTCCCTCAGGCAGAGGATGCTGTGACACCAGACTCCTGCTGGCCTCTCCTGAGAGTCACCGCTCTTCCTGTCCTCAGAGCAGAATCCACACCTCGCCCCGGGCCAGGCCCTTAGGGTACACTGAGATGGCCCAACCGACAAAGCAGACAGCCCAGGAACTGACCCGGGGAACTCTGATCTGTCAGAGTTCCCTGACTTGTCACTATATATCCTCCTGCCACAGACCCCTGAGGTGTTACCGAGCAGAGGAGGGATCCTGGGCTCTGAATTCAGGCCGAGCTCAGTCTGAGTCCCTCTCTGCATCTCAGCGTTCATCCCCTCACCCTTCAGAGCCTCAGTGTCACCCTGTATAGAATGGAGACAACACACACCTCACGGACCGCTTCCTTGAAGAAATTAACCACTCCTTGCAGACCACACCCTGTGGCGGGGATTACTGCCTGAAAAACGAGGCGGGGGGGCGGTGAAACGCATCAGCTGCACTTCGCCTCCGTGTTGGGCACCAGACCAGGAGGGCCGCTGGGCCTCCATCCAACCCCACACTGCCCCTGGCTGGGAGATAGTCTAGATAAAACTCAGGAGAGCCGTGATGGGGGCTGGTCCTGTGTGATGTTCGAGCCCTCCCTGGACTCCGCACTGTGGCCTCAAGTTATAGGTCCACCACCCTCTATCTCTCAGTGTCCCAGTTCAGGACCTCTCTGGACCCTGGAAATGGGGCACAGCTGTGACTCCCATTCTTAAGCTACATTCCTGTGCTGGCTGCAAGCCCCCAGCTGGGATTTCTGAGTGCCAATGATCTGCAAAGTGTCCTGATGCCCGAGGCAGACCCCTGCCCTGAGGAGGTCTCTACTGCTATTTCTGTGGAGATAATAGGACCTCTAACCCTCACAAGCACACATCACTTTAAAGTTTGCAAAGCCCATCATCATCTCAATTAATTCTCACAGCAACCCCGGGAAGCAGGCATTATTCTTCTCAATTTATGTATGGGTGAGGGAACTGGGGTGCAGAGAGTTTTTGCTCATTGTTAAGTGGTAGAGCTGGAAACACCCAAGGTGGTGCTCCGGGCAACAGAAAGATCCCTAGACCATCACAGCTGCACTGTGCACCTGCTCTGTGATGCTGGGCAAGTTCTTTTTCAATCAATTCCTTATTTCCTTGTCTTTAAAATTAGGGGTTAGACTAGCTGGTTTCTAAGGAGCCTCCAGCTCTGCTCTGAGCCCATAACATGGACAATTAATAGCACGAGGTCAGAGAGAGGAGAGGTGATTGCAGGAGAAGATAGCCATAGGGGAATGGGTTTCTGAACTGGGAAGATTAGAATTTGAGTCAGCAGAAAGTCATTCCAGGAGAGGGGACTGCAGGTACAAGGGCAGGTTGAAGTGGCCTGTAGTAAGTTAAACTGACAAGAAATTGGAGGGGTGAAGTGTTCTATCCCGGGTCCCACAGCCAGTCGGTGGTGGAGGTAGCACTCAAGCCCAAGTCAGGCTGTGGTTCCATCCGGTCTACACACTAGAATGCTGGGTAGAAGCACTGATGCCCAGGATTCTCCTGCGGAGATTCTGTTTGATCTTAATCAGGGTGGGAGTGTGGTCGGAGCCTGTAGTTTCTGGGCAACGGTGTACTCACACCCTGCGGATGTGACCACCCACCTGAGCCAGCACCCTGTGCCTCAGACTTGCTTAATATTATCTGTGGCAAGCAGGCTGGTATGTGCCAATTTGCGGCTGGGGTCACATGATGCTAGTGGTGCAACCTGTGCCGCAGAACTAAATCCTGTTTACACAGGGCATCCCCAGGCAGATACCTCAACCCTCCTGAGCTTTGCATCCCACCTATAAATCTGATTGTGTACACTGACAACATGTTTGGTGATGTTAAGGCATAATCATTACTCTTTAGCTGTGTTAATACATTGGGAATATGTTTTCAAAAAGTTTTTTTACCTTTTAGAGATCACACCGAAATGTTTATGAATGAAATGACATAATACATGAGATGTGCTTCAAAATAATCCGAGTGGAGAGAGGTGGGTGATAGTGAAACATGAATTCATAACAGTTGACACTGGGTGATGAGTACATAGAAGTTAATTATGCTAGTCTCTAATTTTACATATGTTTGACATTTCCATAATAAACGAGTACTTAAACTTAAAATTTTGATCGTACATACAAATAGGAAAATATGCATCAAGACAGAACATAAAACAAAGCAAACACAGGACCACCGGAAGTTGTGGCTACTGAGTCCCAGATGGAAAGGGTAGAAGAATCTTGCGAGCTGTGTGAGTTCAGCACCGCGGACAGCGACCTGCAGCCGCTTCCGTGAGATGTCAGCAGCCCTGGGGATATCAGGGGACAGAGAACTTCCGGATCCACCTCATTTAGGAAGAGTCTCTTCAGGACAGAAGGTTATCCACCTCTTACACAGCCCCAGAGATGGGGCGTTCACTACCCACGGGGCAGACCAGGCCCTGGTGGACAGTTTTGGCTCATAAGAAGCTTCTGTTTTATGCCCTTTAAGAATACCTTTGTCAAAAATCAATCGGTCATATATTTGTGTCTATTTATGACCTCTCTCTCCTGTTCCATTTATTTTTATGTCTATGCTTATGCCAATCCTACACCGCCCTGATCTATAGCTTTAAGCCAAATAGCTTTATGATATGATAAGTATTGAGATCAGGTAGTGTGAGCCTTCCAGCTTTGCTATTCTTTTGCAAAACTGTTTTGACTATTCTAGGTTCGTTGCTTTTCCGTATTGATTTTAGAACTGGTCTGTTAATTTTTTCAAAAGAGCCCATTGGAGATTTGCTTGGGGTTGCATAGACTCTACAGATGAATTTGGGGAGAACGGGGATCTTAAGAATGTTGAGTCTTTCAATGCATGAACAGGGTGTATGTCTCCATTTCTTTAGGTTGTCTTTACTTTTTCTCATCAATGTTTCATAGCTTTGCTTATACAAACCTTGCACACATTTTCTTAGATTTATTCCTAAGCACTTAATGTTTTTTTGATGCTATTGCAAATGGTGTTTTCAATTTTTAATTTCTAATTGTTTGTTGCTCGTATATAGAAATAGAATTGATTTTTTTGTTCGTTGGCCTTGTATCCTGTGCTCTTGCTAAACGCACTTATTAATTCTAGTAGCTATTTTGGTAGAGATCTCAGGATTTTCTATCTTAACAGAAGCTTTTCTTTAGCTTTTTATTCTGCAAAGTTTAAACCTATAGAAGAGGTACAAGAAGTCATACAACTGTGGTAGGCAGAATCACATACGCACCCTCCCCCACCCCTCCCCTCCAGAAAAAGATGTCCACATCCTATTCCTCAGAACCTGCGACTATGTTATGTTACATGTCAAAGGGAATTAAGGCTGCAGGAACTAAAGTTGCTAATCAGCCAACCTGAAAATAGGGAGATGATTCCAGATTATTGGGTGGGCCCAATGTAATTACAGGGGTCTTTAAAGGTGGAAGAGGGATGCAGAAGAGTCGTGTTAGAGTGATGAAAGGTGAGAAAGCCTAGACAAGCCATTGCTGGCTTTGAAGATGGCGGAAGGGGCCACAGCAAAGGATTGTGGGCAGCCTTTCAAGGCTGACAAAGGCAGGGACGTGGATTCGTCCCTGAAGCCTCCAGAAAGGAACGTGGCTTTGCTGACACTTGAACTTAGCCTTATGGCACTCCCATTAAACTTCTGACCATCAGAACGGTAAGATAATAAATTCACGTTATTTTAAGCCACGGAGTTTGTGGTAATTTGTTACAGTAGCAACAGAAAACGAATACAACAATGAACGTGGGCCATCACGTACATTCACTCATTGTGGCATTTGCCACATTTTCTTTCTCTCTCAGTGTATATATACACACGCACTCACATTAGTGTCAGAATTGTGTTTTTCTAGAACAATTTGAAAGTTGCAGACATCATGATTCTACATGTACCTCCTAAAGAACTTGCTTTAACGTAACCATAGTGCAGTTTAAAATTCATGAAATTTAAAATCAGTACAATATTATTAGCTAATATAGAGTCTATATTCATATGTTGCAAATTATCCTAGTAATGTCCTTTATGGCTTTTTTTTTTTTTCAGGATCCAGTATCCAGTCTGAAGTCACTTATTGATTTAGTTTAAAACCTCTTCACTCTTGTTTAATGTAGAACAGTTCTTTTAGCTGTTTTTTGTGGTTTTTTTTTTTTAATGACATAGACATTTTTGAAATGTATATATAGGTCATTTGTTTTAGAGACCATCCCTTGGCATAGGTTTTGTATTTTTTCCTAATTATTAGACTCAGGATATGAATTTTTGGTAGGAAAACCTTCTTGGCACATCACATCAGAGGCACAAAGCGTTATTTTGCCATGTTGTAGGTGATGTTTATTTTGATCACTTGGTTAAGATGCTGTCTGCCAGACTTCTCCACTAAAAAGTTATCCTTTCTCTTTTCTAATTGATAGGTGGTCTGTAGGTAGATGCTCTGAGACTGGAACAATATTATTTTCTCCAACAAATCTTTACCCAATGATAGTTTTAACTTCAAATGATATACTTATCTGATTAATTATTCCAACAATGACTACAAAATGGTGATTATATAACTCTATCATTAATTCTACGTTTATTAGTTGCTATTTTACTGGAAAGAAGAGCTTTCTCTTCTCTCTTCATCCTTCCTTCCTTCCTTCCTTCTTTCCTTCCT
>NW_011889280.1:16791-18979 GCF_000151845.1 Pteropus vampyrus | reverse complement strand
GGAGAGAGGCTCACCTTTATTGATTCACCTACCAGATGACCTGGGGTGCTGCCAGTCTAGAAAAATAAGGTCAAGGATGGTTATGGTCATGCCCCATTCTGAGATGCCATGGGGTGTGAGTGTCGATTCCGATCCTCTTCATGCTGGCGCCCAGGCCCTGTGGTTGGACGGGGCTGGGACACTAGAAGACAGAGGAGCGGGCAGTCAGGAATTTGTCCTGAGATGGAGGCAGTGGGTGGAACCGCTTGTGAGCTGAGGCTCCAAGCTCTCAGAACCGCTTGTGAGCTGAGGCTCCAAGCTCTCAGTCCATTACCCCATCAGACTTCACTTACAAAGCGCAAGTTCAAAGATAAAATCATTAAGAATTTCAAGATGGTAACCACAGAGCATTAAACCTTCTGAGCACAGGACTCTTTACAACTCCTCTGGTTGCACGACCATGAAGCAGGCCCTGCATCTCTCTCTCTCTCCCCCACCCTCTACGTCAATCATCTATCTCTATCCATATCTACATCTATATCTACCTGTACGTCGATATCTCTACATCTGTATCATCATGTAACCATCGCTGAGAGCAAGATAATGTTCCCAACACTCTGGAGGGTACTCTTGTGCCCACTCCCATTCAACCCTCTGCCCCTGACCCACCTTAAGCCCTTTTCTGACCTCTATAACCTTAGATCGGTTTTGCTTGCCCTTGATTTGTATGTGAAAGGAATCGTACAACATATTGCCTTTTAATTTGGTTTCTTTTGTTCATCGTTTTGACTGTAAAATTCACCTAGGTTGTCGCATATGCCAGTAATTCTTTTTTTTTAATCTCTGTGTAGTAAGTGTTCCATCGCATAAATATATCACAATTTATCTATTCTATTTTGATGGACATTGAAGTTGTTTCCGATTTTTGTCTAACATGTGGAAATTATTTCTAATTTGGCCTTTCAAGCTAGCTCTTTTGTCTTTTTGACCGATCCTTCTCATTTTTAAAAAGACTTTATTTTTTGGCCCAACAAGCTGTTTGAGGCTCACCTTGTAGTTACTTTGCCCAGACCTGGAATCGTCCTTTCCTTCAAGAAACCCTGGTTCTTTCTGGTGCAGGAGGTATTTAGAAACCAAGATCTGGGCAGTGGGTGGACCTAGTATTACTGGAATCCCAAGTGCCTAGAGGCCTTTTCAGCAAATATAAGAAAAAATATCTTAAAAAATAAAATTTTTAAAAAATATTTAAAAAAAATAAAATCATGTTAATACCTCAGATTCCGATCCAATACCACAGGGTTCTTCCCTGCCTTCCCCCGTAGTGAGAACCCTCATCTGAAGCATCAGCACGTTTACTCATTTGCTCAATTCCTCCAGCCCTTGGTTAGCT
The DNA here is from genome assembly GCF_000151845.1 of Pteropus vampyrus. Taxonomy (NCBI): domain Eukaryota; kingdom Metazoa; phylum Chordata; class Mammalia; order Chiroptera; family Pteropodidae; genus Pteropus; species Pteropus vampyrus. The sequence continues at coordinate 17,610 of NW_011889280.1, read as the reverse complement.
GCCTCTGTGCCATCACCTAATTTTTCTTCATCGTGTTTAGAGAGCTTGGAATGGCCCGTTTGTTTTTGTAAAGACATCCCCGAGCCTCTCGAGTCAGGGTTGGTTGCTTTTTCCTCTCTGTGTTCACGTGCAGTACGTTTTCTCAGCCACGTGTGCGTTTCTCTTGCCAGACTGCCAGTGTCTCTGTCTAAAGCGAAAAAGAGAGATAGCAAGTAGGTCCTGCCCACCTGCTCTGCTCTGGATTCTTGCTGGTGCAGTTATCTCTGTCCATCCTTCCGGCTACAGCACCTGAGGGTAGAGACTGTCTCTCCCTTTTCACAGCTGAGGACGATGAGCGACAGAGAGTTAGACCGGAACTTCTATCGTTTTCATTTTCGAGTTCACCTAGCCCCAGGCACGTAGTAGGTGCTTAATATATATTTGTTGAGTGAGCGATTGGATGAGGGGTTGTACTAAAACCTCTCTAGAATTTTGTTGTTCTCAAAATTATAGTCTGCATAAGAAGCACCTTATTAAATACAGATTTGGGGAGCTATCCGGAGAGAGTCTGTTTTGTTTTTTTTTTTAGGCCTGGGAGTTGGCCTTGGAACCTGCAATTGACACCCTCCCCCTCCTGCCCTCAGGAGATTATGAAGCTTATTTTTCATAGCAAGTATCGGTACCTGAAATTATCTTGGTTATTCACAAATGTAAGCTCCGAGAGGGCCAGGCTTTTGCCTAACGTATTTCGGGAAACTAGACCGGTGCCTGGTACAGATCGGATGCTCCCTAAATATTTGTTGAATGAATTAATGAATCTTTGAGGTCACTTCTAGCTGG
>NW_011889280.1:13379-15926 GCF_000151845.1 Pteropus vampyrus | reverse complement strand
TGGCTGTGTGACCTTGGATGGTCACTTAACCTCTCTGTTCCTGGACCCGGTTCCGCCTTTGATGAATGCAAAGTCCTGCTCATCTGGGAAGGGGAATAAAACGGTCGCAGGACTGTGTGTGCTTGACCGTCCTTTCCTGCGTGGGCACCGACTGGGGGATGGGACCAGCCATGCCCCGAGTGCGCGCCCGCTGTTCCCTTGCTTCAGGGCCGCCTCCATCACCTGGGTGTCTGGCAGGATCCTGGGACACTCACATTTTCCAGCATTCACTGAAATCATTTTTTTGGACAACCATGTAAGGTAGAGATGGTCACCTACACTTACAATTCAGGCACTGAGGCTCCGAGAGAGGAAGTGGCTTGCCCAAGGTCACACAGCTGATAAGTGGCAGAGCTAGGATTTAAAGCCAGGCCGTTCTGTGTCCAGGACCTGATGTAAAGGATTATCATGTAGTGCCTCTTGGGAGGTCTGTGGGGAGAGAGACAGATTTCCTGTTCACGTGCCTGTGGCTTTCCCTTCTTGTCTCTGTATTGGAGAGGGAGGGAGACGTCTGGCTCCATTCTGTATGGTGCATCTGTAGCGTGGTGTAGAAGGTGGCGGCCTGGAGGTCATGTCACACCGGCTGGAAGAGAGGTGGCTGGAACAGCTGTAGCTCGGCTGTCATAGCTGTGCGGGGTCCCAGACTCCCGAGGGCTAAGCCCGCCTCCTCTGAGGGAGATCGGGGAAGAGGCTGTCAGTGGAAGGATGGGGAGCTGTGTGGGTGGGGAGAGCTTGGAGAAGGTAAGTCTGGAGGTACCGCTGGCCTTTGGGAAGAGGGGAAGGGAGGAGGTGTGCAAGGCCACCTGCGTGGCCAGGCACGTTCCTTCCACTGCAGCCCACAGCCCCTCTTATCCCAGTCCCCTGGGAGGGGTTCAGAACTTTTCAGATTTTAGAGCCATAGCTGGGACATGTTACAGAAACCCCAGCTGGATGTTGGGCTGTGCTTTGAGCTGCCACACTAAGTGGGGTCTGTAAAGACTAAGAATAGCCTCATGTCAGTTTAGGACAGTTTAGGGTTTGCCTCCAAATGAACTGTGAGAGAATTGCTTTTGGGAGTCCTCTAGGATTTGGGTTCTGGTTGCTACTTCCATTTTACGGCAAAGAAATGGAGGGGAAGAAGGACCTGGAAGGGGGAAAGGCATGGGCCGGGAGCTCACTTGGAAAGCTGTGCACTTGGGGCTCGTGGGGGACGCTTTAGAGGGGCCCTGTGTTGGGAGCCTGGTGGGGCCTGGCAGCAGGGACCTCTCTGGGCACCCGGATGGGGAATGAGCTGTTAGTTTAAGAATAAGCTGTTAGTTTGGTTACCTAGTTTTCTAGGTGACCAAAACCTATATCTTGTTTGTAACTTGAATCTTTCAAAGCAGACAAGAGCACAGCGTAGACGAGTAGACGTATGGCTCTTTCCCTTGGTGATGGAAAATCCAGCGGTGGCCTCGAGACCTATGTGTGGTCCCTTCACACAGAGCCTTAGAGAGCCTCTTTTTAAAAACCAAAAAAAAAAAAAAAAAAAAGTTAAATACAAAGAAAAAAATTCCCACAGCTCTCATGGCCTTTCCAGGCTCTTCCTGTTTCTCTGTCTGCCTGTGCCTGTGCCCGTGCCTGTGTACACCTGAGGGCCGGGCAGCCTGAGCTATGACCTGTTGGAACTGTACGTAAGCCAGGAGCGCATAGCATCAATCACCTCCCATGCTCAACACAGCACATTCTCCCCGAAGTCCTGTGAGGTAGGACAGAGTTGGTCTCCCACTTCCCAGACGAGGAAGCAGAGCATCTGGGAGGGTAAGTGACATGCCGCAAGCTAATGCACCTCGCTGCAACGAGGCCGGGTTGGGGTGACGAGAGCCCAGGAGTAAGGGAGAAGCAGAGTCATGAATTTTGTGGAGGTCAGTGTGTTCTGTTCATTTTTTGCTTTCTTCGTGGTTCTTGACCTTGTCCCAGTCTATCCTTCTCATCCATCCTATGCGACGGTGACAGGGTAAGTTGGAAGTTTTCTCAGGAAAGATGTCCACGCTGGCTCTAAACCAGTGCTTCTGAGGCTTTCACTCTTCCTACCCCGCTGCCTGTAAAGTTCATTACATGGAATGATCAAGGGGACTGAAGAATTGGTCCCCCCAAATAATCTGCCCTAAAGGTTTTCTCTCAACCAGAGAAAAAGCGACGTGGAAATCATCTCCAGTGGCAGTTGGTGTAGCGGGAAGGGCCGGTTCGGGGTCAGGATCCGGCTTCTCGCAAGCGGCTGCCCTTGGGTGCGTCCGGGCCTCTGTTCCCCGCTGTGAAATCCACAGCTTAAACCGCACAGTCACTGAGGTGGTTCTCGACCCCCTTTTAGGGGCTGTTACTTTGAACACAGTTTAATCACAGTTTGGAATGGGGCCTGGAATGCTTTAAGAATGGTTAATCAGCCACTTACTGTGTCCCGTGTGCCCGGAGCTCGTGGTAATCCACGAGGAACTCTTGTGCCTCTTTTCAGAGGCTCAGAGAAGGCAGGAATTTGCTCAGAGTCACACA
>NW_011889280.1:7910-9494 GCF_000151845.1 Pteropus vampyrus | reverse complement strand
GGGAAGTGAGTCAGTCTGGTAGGAGTCGCACTGCGTTTGGGTTCTGTCGTTGCTCTGGTCCCTTGAGCTACCATTGGTTTTAATTCCTGTTGTTTCACCTCGTGCTTAGCATGGGGGCTGAGTTTCCAGAGGGTCTTTCTTCAGTGTTCCTGCCCTACCTTCAGCTTTTGGGTCGTACCTAAGAGGGATTTCTTCCCAAACCCTGTCACCCCCCAGGGGTACACTGCCATTACTTGTTGCTCTGACTTACTGGCTTGGAGGGGAGGGGTTTTGACAGGATGTGTCTGTCGTCTGGTCCAGCTGCAGCCTTAGACAGGTTCCGAGCTCCTGAGTGTGGGGACTTTCTCACTGATTCTGCTGCCCCTGAATGAAGCCAACTCTGCCTGGATGGCGGGTCCTACGCAGGAAAGAGTTTCGGCCCTCTCCCAGTGTTCGGGGGGGTCTCTGACAGAGCCCAGGGATGGGTCCCTCTGCTCCCTCAAGGACAGCTTTTTTCTTTGACCGCTTCTTCAGCCATGTCGGGTCTTCACCAGCGCCCCAGGGGTTGGGGTAGAGCAGTTCGCCACCCCTCCCCCAGAGGGTTAGAGCGTTTTTCCCATGGAGAAGGGTCCTGGCTGGTCTTTTTCCTTTTCCTGTGGCCGTGGCACTGAGGAACACTGTCTTCAGCCTGCCACCCGGCATCTTTCTCGTTGGCGCCTGAGAAGAGTCTGGAGCCACCTCTCTTCCGTGTCTGGCTCTGCAAGCCTACAGTCATCTTTGCAACTTATGAAAATTCTACCCGAATTCTTTCTCACTTGCATGGTGCCTGGCGCCCCTGCCTGGGCCCATCTTCCTGGGGCCGGAGCCGCTTGCTGCCTTTCAGCTTCAGCTCTGATGAACTGAGTCAGGCGAGGATCTCATCGTTTATCCGGCCTTTCCTCGGTAGTGTGCAAGCCGCACTCCTCCCAGCTCTCTGCCCCCTGGTGGGAGTGGCACTGCTTCCCTAGCCATCTTGACAGTCACGTGTGTCAGTGGGCGTGTCTGCAGCTTCTGGAGTGTTAGCAGGGAGTGCAGTCCCAGCCTGGGTTTCTGGAGCACATTAGGGTGAGTGAACAGCCCGTTGGGACGTGGGGGCCTCTTTATACCATGCTTGGCAGACTTATCGGAGTTTTCTGGAAGTACAGCCAGTCTTTTCTAGAGGGGCTGGAGAGCCAGAGACTTCAGCTTGGGCTTCATGTGTGCCCCGTGCACATGGGTGGCTGTCATGAGACTCGGCTCAGCCTGGAATGAGCTGGAGTCTCCTGGGATCCTCACCCCCACTAGTGGCAGAGCAGTGGCCTGGGTGACAGCGGAGACCGCCCAAGGCTGCCCTTGTCCTTCTCAAGCCCCCGAGCAGACCAGGGCATAAGAGTGCTTCCCGTCTGTGTGTGCCCTGTCACCCTCACAGCTTCGCTGTGGAAAAGGCCCTTTTCCAGGCAAGGAACTGAGGCCTTCGAAGAGAGCGGCCCAGCTCCTGGGAGTAGTGCCCGGGTGAGCCTGACTGCACAGGCAGCGTCTCCCCGGCTGGTGTGCGTCCACGTCTCTGGTCCCAGGAACCCATGAGCT